>NC_042297.1:2035750-2148250 GCF_901000725.2 Takifugu rubripes | reverse complement strand
ACATCGAATTATTGTACTATATTTGAAAGGAATGTTTCAATCTGGAGAATAACGCACATTTAGAATGTCCAAAGGTCCAAACGGTGCCTCACTGTATGTCACCAGCACACAATTAATGCTCCCCCTGTTATTTGTTCCTGGTGCCTGAGGTCGTGCACACACGTTAAAGGCATGCAGAACTAACCACCCTCAGCATCGCTCTTTACTGCCTGGAGGAGTGGACTTCCTTCAAGCTCACAGCCTTTCCAACGTCCCCGTCGCCCCGCTTTGATTCTTTTCCGCTGATGGGATCCACCAGTGACATCATGTGAAATGTGTGGTACACATGTACTCAAAAACGTAGCGTGTTATTCCTCCTGTCCTCATGAAGCGCATGATCCTGGCCGCCTTACTGGGGTGCTTTATGAATAGAAAAAGAAAGAATAACCCTGAGGAAGAAGTGAGGGGAAATGGAGGGGAAAAGGGAGGCAGACAGAGAGCAAAAGGAGAAACAGTGGTCTTGTTTTCATTAGTGTGGCATTATCTCAGCCTGTTAATTAACCCCCTAAGGCCCTGTGCATGGAGATCAGAGAGAGGGGGGGTGGGATTGGGGGAGCGAGGAGGAGGGCAGAAGGAGAAGTGTGTGTGTGTGTGTGTGTGTGTTTGTTCTGCATATGACACTAATGCACCATTGTCGCAAACACACCCGTGTTTCACCTGCTGTACATGTGCCCCGTCAGCCAGTGCAATTATTTAGATCCATCAGCCCCCTCCCCACAGTGCACACACACACACACACGCACACACACACACACGCGCACACAGCCATATGCTCTGTTGGAGGTCAAGTATGGTTGACTGTCCCTCACGCTCATTTTCTTTTCCTTTTCTTCTTCAGTCTCTTATTTCTTTTTAGCTTTAGCATTTCCATTTATATGTTGCTATCGTCTCCTTTCCTACGAGTATTCACTCCCAACTCTCTACATTGTGATACGTATGCATGACCCAAACCCTATATCTGTGTGTATTTATCGTTCTGAAACTGAACCCAGAAGAATGTAATAACGAGTCAGTCGTTAAGGATTATTAAGCTCAAAGTTTGGTGTGGAGACGATGAGACAGCCTGAGCAGCACAGAACATCCAGGCGGACAGAAGGTGCGAGCAATTAAATGTGTTACACCATCTGTCCACCAACCTGCACGAGGCTCTCCGATTACTCAGCAAACTGCAGCAACACCTTCGCACACAAACATTCACACACACCAGTGCCAACTGGCCCGTCTGCGCACGTGTCTCATGCTTTTGTCTCTGTTGATGTTTACGTCCATCCATGATTTACCGGTGGATCTTCGTTCCTCCCCTCACCTATGGTCATGAGCTTTGGGTAATGACCGAAAGAACAAGATCACGGGTACAAGCGGCTGAAATGAGCTTCCTCCGTAGAGTGGCTGGGCTCTCCCTTAGAGAGGGGGAGAAGCTCTGCCATCCGGGAGGAGCTCGGAGTAGAGCCGCTGCTCCTCCGCATAGAGAGGAGCCAGATGAGGGGGCTTGGGTATCTAGTCAGGATGCCCCCTGGACGCCTCCCTGGTGAGGTGTTCAGGGCATGTCCCTCCGGTAGGAGACCCCCGGGAAGACCCAGGACACGTTGGAGAGACTATGTCTCTCAACTGGTCTGGGAACACCTGGGCATCCCCCCGGATGAGCTGGAAGAGGTAGCTGGGGAGAGGGAAGTCTGGGCTTCTCTCCTTAGGCTGTTGCCCCCACGACCCGACCCCGGATAAGTGGTAAAGGATGGGTTTACGGTCACGGTCAAATATAATGTCTGTAAATACGCCGCGTGGTCGCACATCCGTGCAGATATAGGTCCAGCTATAATTCTTTAGGGGCAGAGGAGCCTCGACGTCCAGGGGCAGAGCAGCAGAGCAGCATTACTGGATGCTGTTAGCAGGTTCCACCTGGAGTGAAGGGAGTGCCGGTGTCCACGTGGACTCAAAACTAGCTTTAAGTTCTGGTGTTGGACCGACCAAAAGAGCTGAACGTGGATCACTGTCCTGCTGAAGCCTGCGTGTTAATTATTCAGGCGTTCCTCAGATATTGTTTGAGTAGAACAATAAATACTGGTCCCGGGCTCTGTCCACGGAGAGAGTGGAAGGTTCACATTTATTATTATTTGTAGTGAAATTTACGAGTCAATTATGAGTCAAAGTGATAAAAAGTCCTGGCGGAAGAGCGGATGGCGACCAGCGAGGTGCTGCCTTTCAAATGGCTGCTGCTTCCCTGTTTTATGGCTAAATGCAAACACGCCTTTAAGAATAAATATGTTTGGAGTACATCAAACAGCCTGGAGGGAATTTGTCCTTTTTTAGATCGTCTCGTGTGATTTTGAAATTTTCCCTGAACACGCTGTTGGTTTGATAGAAAATTGGACTGAAGTTTGGGGAATAGTCATTTGGTCTGTTTCCCAACTAACTAAAGAAAACCAACATAAAAATAACACCAGCGGAGGCACTTAAGGAGAAAAGAGGAACTGAGGGGGAGAGGGGCTTAGGGGAAGAAGCTCTTTCAGCATCAAAGCCAGCTAAAATGCCCCCACCAGGGACTAGGTCCCATGTTAAATACTGAACTAGATTATTAATTGCTCCACCAGCAGGACCTGTTAAAAAGAACTCAAAATAGCAGATTCTTCCTTTCTGTCTTCATCTCTTCTTCTCTTTCTGCATTTGATGCCTTTCAAGCCTGCGCTCAAACTTTGCTTCTTGCCGTGTCCTTGATTTGCATGAAGAATTCAACTTTCCACCCCCAGAGGTGACGTCGGACCCCCGCATCTCTTAAAGGTGACCCGGCGCAGGGCTGGAGAAGCTTTTCTAATATGTTAGAAAACTTTCATCACCCCGAGTTGTTTAGTAGCTTAGCTTAGCTTAGCTTAGTTTAGTGTGTGTGTGTGTGTGTGTGTGTGTGTGTGTGTGTGTGTGTGTGTGTGTGCGTGTGTGTGTGTGATGGCAGTTGATCGATATGGGAGCCACCTGCTTCTCACTCACATTCTGACACAAAGAGCTTCAGCTGCTGTGCTGCATTCATCATGGTGACCTCCCCCCGACCTCAAGACCAGCTGGAGTCACGACTGAGGAAAGTTGAGGAAAGTGATGACAAACAGAGAGAGGGAGGGAGGGAGGGAGGGATGGATGGATGGGTGGATGGATGGATGGATGGATGGATGGGTGGGGTGGATGGATGGATGGATGGATGGATGGATGGATGGATGGATGGGTGGATGGATGGATGGATGGATGGGTGGGTGGGTGGGTGGGTGGATGGATGGATGGATGGGTGGATGGGTGGATGGATGGATGGATGGATGGATGGATGGATGGATGGATGGATGATGGGTGGATGGATGGATGGAGGGAGGGATGGATGGATGGATGGATGGTGGGTGGGTGGGTGGATGGATGGATGGATGGATGGATGGATGGATGGATGGATGGATGGATGGATGGATGATGGGTGGATGGATGGAGGGAGGGAGGGAGGGAGGGATGGATGGGTGGGTGGGTGGGTGGGTGGATGGATGGATGGATGATGGAAGGAGGGAAGGAGGGATGGATGGATGGATGGATGGATGGATGGATGGATGGATGGATGGATGGATGATGTCCCCTTAAGAATAGGAATATTCTCTGTTAAAATGAAAGTGCATTGATGAATCTGCAGGATGACATCATTTCCTGTTTGTGTGTGAAAAGTTCCCCAGAACTAAAGTTAAGGGTGACTGTGTGAACTCCTCCACCCGGGATGATTTTAGCTCATCAGTATTTTAGAAAACCATCTCTTTTCACAGGGATCATCGTGTAAACATGATCAAAACTGGACCATGTTTTGCATTTTTCCACACACAGAATAATCGGACTCAGAATTATCCCCGGAGCAGAGTCAATCCCTTCTTTTATCCAAGTCCACCCTAACTTTTAAAAGCCTCCCCGGGAGGTTATTTACCCCCAGCTCCCTAAGCTGCCCCCCCTTTGCTTATCTGCATTCCTCCTTCTCTCCTTCCTGCCGGGCTGGAGGAAGCCTGTTTGTCCCCTTTCAGCAGAATCACTCAATTCTTTCCGGAAGACACTTTGGAGGCCCCGAAAAAAAGAAAGAAAGAAAGAATGAAAGAAAGAAAGAAAGAAAAAGAGGAAGAAAGAGTCTGTGTGGAAGAGTCCACCCTCCAAATAAGTTCCATTAATCATGGAGCAGAGTCTAATGTAACTAATATTTTACAATTAGAGGAGACAAGATGGAGCTGGGGGCCATCTATCTCCCTTACACCACATGATCATCGATTCATAAGAGCTGAGGAGAGGGAAAGAGGGAGGCCGGCATGAAACACACACGCACACACACACACACACACACACACACGGTATGAGAATGAGGGGACAAGCTGTTAGATCAGCATTAACTTCAAATCAGAGCTCCTGATTTAGCTGATTAACCTTCTTTTAAAAGTCCGAGTGTGTTTCAGCTGCTAGTTTGTTTTATTTTAGGAGTAAAAAAAAAGCATCTTTAACCAACAAGCTACAGTCTGAACTCTGATTATTCACATTCCTTTGGAAAATTGAGGAACAGGTTTGTGTTTTAACTGGAATTTATTGGAAAAGTATGATAAAAAAGGGTCACTTTTGAGGCTCATTAATACAGTATTAATCACTAAATAAATAAGTCATTTCAACACTGTGATAAGTAATAAACGGCCTATAATTGTATTTATATTTTCTTCTCCAAATAGTTTACATATCTGAAAGCTTGATTGTGGCTCTTCACTTTTGTGGTACCGTTCATGCTTTTTAATAATCACTTTTAATCACAATTCACTTTAACTTTTAATAATAATAAATAAATAAACGCATTCTACAGATTGACACCCTCTTAAAATCACCCCTGTTTATTTGTGTGCGCGTGTGTGTGTGTGTGCGCGCGCGTGTGTGTGAGTGTGTGTGTGTGTGTGTGTGTGTGTGTGTTATTACTGGCAGCTGTGTTTTGATCCCGGTCTCTTTCGCCCTCTAGTGGTGGAGTGCCGTCATGACAGCACTCCTGCTGCGGCCCTTGCGGAGAGGGAGGGGAAATTAGAGGTAGCTGAACAAATGAGCAGCAAAAGCAAGTTCATGTGCAGGTCACCATCTGCTCAAAGACCATCCAGTGACTGACACAACTGCTGCGGCTGCAGATCATCATCCTCAACACTTCAGTCCTCACAAAGACAATCATCACAAAGATGTGTGCGAAAGCCTGAAGAACATGCAGAGTGGAAGCAAATGAAAGGAAAGGAAAGAAGCAAAGTAAAGGAAAGGAAAGAAGCAAAGGAAAGAGGAGGGAGGTGCGAAGGACGAGCGGCAAATGTTATTTTAAAATGACAAATTATTGTGAACAAACACAGGATGGTTGAGCTGCTTCAACGGAGCTGGTTAAGTTTAAAAAACACATGTGAATATTATTATTACATTATATCTATTACTATTTGATTATTTTGTATATCGTATAATATTATTCAGGCTTTGACCTGGGCAGCATACAACCACGCAGACAATCGGACATTTGGTCATATTTTGCCTTTTTGGATGATGATAAAAGTGGTTAAAACTTGATTTCTGGGGCATTTTTCAACACATTTGTGGCAATGCTCAACGTTCACGAGCGTTCTCGTGTGCAGCTGCACCATTCAGATTTGCTGAGCTCGTCATATTTAGAGGGTAATATTTAGAGGGTAATAATTCTCCTCCTAACTGCTGTTTGTGTCACACCTGCTGCCCACCATGGTTAGTGTTACTCCTGTTTAGGAGAAACTTGGATAAAGGTGGGTGGTTCCGTCCCTGGATGCTGTCCTGCTGTGCCTGATGTCAAAGATGGTTGAAACAGTTCATGTTGATCTGGGATGATTGTAGGTGGGAGATCACCATGGAGACGGGAAACTGGGAGGATTCATCATCGCAGCACCTCTGATGGGGGGTCGAAGAGACGTCCAAGGTCTCATCCGGCACAAACACTCAACCTTAAAATAATGTAAATTCTATGAAGTTTGTGATTTTCTTCCATGTTCATTTAATAATTTTAAAAAGACAGAATGTGATGTTTTCATTGATTAACATCGGCCTACGAGCTTATTTTATATAATTTTAGCTTGTTTTTTTTTAATTCTTTTACATTGTAATTTGCATACATCATGTTATTGTATTGTTATTATTGTCAGGGCGAAGCAAACGTGTGAAAATGGGCTTTCTGTCCTCAGGACATCGAACCAGCTGTTGTCCTGCTGTTCTCGTCTGAGACCGGGAGGATGGAAGCGCCGCTTCACTGCCGCCCCCTGCTGGTGGATCAATCAATCTGCATCCACAAGAACCTGTTTTTGGATTCATTCACTCTACTAACATTGTTAGCATGGGCTCAATCACAGACACACACGTCCTTGTACTTGTATCTTTGTGAGGACGGTCATTGATATAATACATTCCCCAGGTCAGGACTGTAACCATCCCAAACCGACCCATTTCTAAACCCGACACTAACCTCAATCTTATAACCATGTCTTGTCACTCAGACAGTCCTTTAAGGTTAGGGACCAGCCAAAATGTCCTCACTATGCTGGTAGAATATAGAGAGTATTGTGGTAGTCCATATGTAGCTGCTACAGGAACACACAAAAGTTGTTATGATTTGAAATAATTTGGATAAATGAAGACATGAGGATAACTGAAGACATGAGGATAAAGGAAGACATGAGGATAACTGAAGACATGAGACTAACTGAAGACATGAGACTAACTGAAGACATGAGGATAACTGAAGACATGAGGATAAATAAAGACATGAGGGTAACTGAAGACATGAGAATAACTGAAGACATGAGGATAACTGAAGACATGAGGGTAACTGAAGACATGAGGATAACTGAAGACATGAGGATAAATAAAGACATGAGACTAACTGAAGACATGAGACTAACTGAAGACATGAGGATAACTGAAGACATGAGGATAAATAAAGACATGAGAATAACTGAAGACATGAGGATAACTGAAGACATGAGGATAACTGAAGACATGAGGATAAATAAAGACATGAGGATAACTGAAGACATGAGACTAACTGAAGACATGAGACTAACTGAAGCCATGAGAGTGACTGAATACTTGAGACTAAATGAAGACAAGAGACTAAATGAAGACATGAGACTACCTGAAGACATGAGACTAAATGAAGACATGAGACTAACTGAAGCCATGAGAGTGACTGAATACATGAGGGTAAATGAAGACATGAGGGTAAATGAAGACATGAGACTAACTGAAGACATGAGGGTAAATGAAGACATGAGGGTAAATGAAGACATGAGACTAACTGAAGACATGAGACTAACTGAAGACATGAGGGTAGCTGAAGACATGAGACTAACTGAAGACATGAGACTAACTGAAGACATGAGGGTAGCTGAAGACATGAGACTAACTGAAGACATGAGACTACCTGAAGACATGAGAGTGACTGAAGACATGAGACTGACTGTAGACATGAGACTAACTGAAGCCATGAGACTAAATGAAGACATGAGACTACCTGGAGACATGAGACTAAATGAATACATGAGGGTAAATGAAGACATGAGGGTAAATGAAGACATGAGACTAAATGAAGACATGAGACTAAATGAAGACATGAGACTACCTGGAGACATGAGACTAAATGAAGACATGAGACTAAATGAAGACATGAGACTAACTGAAGACATGAGACTAACTGAAGCCATGAGACTACCTGAAGACATGAGACTAACTGAAGACATGAGACTAACTGAAGCCATGAGGGTATCTGAAGACATGAGACTAACTGAAGCCATGAGAGTGACTGAATACATGAGACTAAATGAAGACAAGAGACTAAATGAAGACATGAGACTAACTGAAGCCATGAGAGTGACTGAATACATGAGGGTAAATGAAGACATGAGGGTAAATGAAGACATGAGACTAACTGAAGACATGAGACTAACTGAAGACATGAGACTAACTGAAGACATGAGACTACCTGAAGACATGTGAGTGACTGAAGACATGAGACTACCTGAAGACCTGAGACTAACTGAAGCCATGAGAGTGACTGAATACATGAGGGTAAATGAAGACATGAGGGTAAATGAAGACATGAGGGTAGCTGAAGACATGAGACTAACTGAAGACATGGGACTAACTGAAGACATGAGGGTAGCTGAAGACATGAGACTACCTGAAGACATGAGAGTGACTGAAGACATGAGACTGACTGTAGACATGAGACTAACTGAAGACATGAGACTAACTGAAGACATGAGACTAACTGAAGACATGAGACTACCTGAAGACATGAGACTAACTGAAGACATGAGAGTGACTGAAGACATGAGAGTGACTGAAGACATGAGACATGAGACTAACTGAAGACATGAGACTACCTGAAGACATGAGACTACCTGAAGACATGAGACTAACTGAAGACATGAGAGTGACTGAAGACATGAGAGTGACTGAAGACATGAGACATGAGACTAACTGAAGACATGAGACTAACTGAAGACATGAGACTACCTGAAGACATGAGAGTGACTGAAGACATGAGACTGACTGTAGACATGAGACTAACTGAAGACATGAGACTAACTGAAGACATGAGACTACCTGAAGACATGAGACTAACTGAAGACATGAGAGTGACTGAAGACATGAGAGTGACTGAAGACATGAGACTAACTGAAGACATGAGAGTGACTGAAGACATGAGACTAACTGAAGACATGAGACTACCTGAAGACATGAGGATAGCTGAAGCCATGAGGGTAAATGAAGCCATGAGACTAACTGAAGCCATGAGGGTAGCTGAAGACCTGTAAGGTGAGGAGGAGTGTGTGTGTGAAGCACCTCCTGCAGCCACAGAGATGAGACCAGGCAGGGGGCGCGTGCCGCCCGTGTTAGTTTGAATACATTTTATTTTTACTATAAGTACAGTTCAGTAGTTACAAAACGAAGCATCTGCCATGAGGGTACAGCGAAACATAAAGAGTGTTCAGCTCACAAGACACCTTTTTTTTTGTCTTTTTTTAACACAATATGTGGGTGGAATGCTCGTTATAGCTGGTTCAGAGAGCCTCACAATCAATCCCTGGTCTTTACACCCCTGGGAGTGGCGAGTTCAGACCCGTGGCCGGTGCCTTGCTCAGAGCCCACGTCCTGAATTCCTCCCTTCACGCAGCCTGTGAAGATCTCACCTCTCATGTTAGATGAGGTTCGAATCCCCTCCTTTCCTGGTGTGTCCATATATATAAAATATCGGTTAATTGTAATCTACACAACTCAGTCATCGTGAGTGGATGAGCGTGCACGTCGGGAGGTGCGACACGCTCGCGCGGTTGGAACTTGTGGCGAGCGCGGACGTGCGCTGCAGGTCGGGAGAGTATTAGCGTCAAATAAACATACCTGCGTAACAAGTTGTCAAAGCCACAGACAGTATAGAGGTCGATGAAAGGAAGATAAAGAAGTATCATATTTGAACTGTACATTAGAATGTTCTCTGGGTTCACAAAAAATGACGTAGAAACATTTCACAATGCCAAGGGACACACAGACACACACCTTCAGATTAGTTAGTTAAGCTAGTTTTGAACTGTTAAGTTGGATTTGTAATACTATCACAGTGCAAAATACTTGGGAGAAACCAAAACAAACTGATAATAAGAAAGGTTAAAGTCCCTCTATTCATTCTGTATATATGGGGCAAATATGTTTTCAGCACAGGAGACGATTGTCATCTTTTTCCTCTTTTTTCTTCTTTTTTAAATGGAGAAGGCATTAATGTACAGTACATATAAAAGTCCCAAATAAAATCAACCCTACATCCTACAGGCTAGCACAGCTACATAGCTTTGAAGCAATAACAGAGTACTCGTATCTAATGCTATACACAATATGCTGTTTTCCAGTTGTCGGGTCTTTTTTTTTGTGTGTGTGTGTGTGTTTTTTTTCTTCTCATCTTAAAGTAAATACATCAAACCATTTTCAGTAGTAAGTAACACTGTGCAACAATGATCAGTGGCAGTATTTCAGGAACACCTGCGACGCCAGAGTCCTTGAGGTCGACGCCAGGAGTGAGTAGAATCTGTGGGAGGGCGGCGGAGAAAAGGGACTTTTCTCCTTTCGTGAGCCTCCCCGGCGGAGTCGTGGAAGAAGGTCGCCCGCCTCGCGCGGCGGCGGGAACGACCGCCACTCGCGTTCGCTTCTCTGTGTCGCGAGTGTTAACATTTTTTCCACTGTTGAACTACTGTAGACCTCTCTATGTACACTCTACGGCGGCGGCGGCGGCGCTGGAATACACGGAACAAGAGACAAAGGAAGCAGGTGGAGGCCTGATTATGGGATGGAACATTATTAAGTACTAATTATTCTGCACAATCATGTTAGCACCACCACCGTCGACTATTGGAACATCACTGCCTTGGGTTTAGATTGTCATATGGGGCCTTGTCCTTCCGCCATGATGGGGGGGGAGGGGCTTAAATACTGGCGGCCGGTGGGAGAGCCAGAGGTTCTGTGCTTGGTCTCTGTCAACAGTCCTGTAAAGTCTCTATTCTACAGCAGGATACATTCCAGGTACAACGTGATCCAAACCAACAGCCGTCCCCCTTCCTCGGAAAGGAGAGGGAAGTTCGGGAGCCGGGTGGGAATTCTACTACACCGTCGGAGGAGACGGGAGCACGCGCGGGGGGGGGGAACGTTAGCGAGGCCGCCGCGCCAGAGACAGGAAGCGCGGGTCCGAACGGGTCCGTTTCATCTGGATCCCCGAAAAAGAAAAGCAGGGGGAACAAACAAAAAAAAGAGAGAGACGGGAAAAACAATCATGTCAGAGGAAAAAGAGAAGGGAGGAGAGCGGGAGGGAGCGGGGAAAAGGTGCCGGTACTGCCTCGGAAGTCTCTAGGTCCATCTCACACATCGGTCCCTGGAGGGGGGACGCTCACACTTCCACTCTAATATCTTTTGTTTCTCATCTTAAATAGTCTTTATTATAATGTACTGCTTCATTGATCCTTCATCACCTCCTCCTCCTCCTCCTCCTCCCCCTCACGCCCTCAGTCTTTGCTGACGGCGTGGGCGTCGAGCCCCTCGGGGGCGCCGAGGTTGTGGTTGTTGGGGTGGTTCAGGTCGCTGTTCAGCAGCTCAAGGTCGTGGGTCAGCGTGGGCTCGTGGGTCATGGGCTGCTCCTCCTCCCCCACCCACAGATGCACTACAGCCAAAGAGAGGACAAAAGGCAGGTTAGCACCACGGACACACACACACACACACACACACACACACACAGGAAATGCTTCAACCAGGGGGTCCAAACCCAGGCCTTGTACTCCCACCAGGTAGACGGTGGATTTCAGCCTGGTGGGAGAGAAAACCCGGCCTGGATTGGGGGTTTCAGGACTGGGTTTGCACAAATCCACCTTTTTATCTCTTCCTTATTGCATCTTTGTGTCCAAACAGAAGAGTGTTGCTGAGGCTTTGGGGCTGCGTTGGGCGGGGTCTTCATTTCCAGCTCGAGTCATTTTCCATTATTACAAAGGACGTTTGTTCAATAAGCGTGACGCTAAAATGACACGGGCACTTCTAATGCTCATAATTAAAAGGAAAAGTTTGAAGGCAAACAAATGCAATAAGGCGCCGGCGCTTGTGCAACGCGGCTCCTTCCCGTTCCCCCCCCGCCTTTATTTTTACGCTTTTATTCCCTCAGCAACTTTCATTCCCCGTGAAAATTATTTCGCAATAAAACGCAGCTGAGCACATTTGCATGTCATGTTCTTTTAAAGTGGTGTTATGAATCTGACAAAACCAAATTAAAACACGGCTTTATTTGACTTCTGCTCACGCTGGCATAGAAACAGATATTGAAATGGAGGGAGGAGGGGATACGAAAAGAAAAACGCACGGATGATATAAAAAAAAAAAAGCATCGTTTAGCTTTGAAACCGGGTCAAAATCCTCTGTTACTTGCATCTTTAGTTCCAACAACACTATTTGAGTTGATATCAGAGTGAATGTGACTGGTTCTGGTTGGTAACGGACACTTAAATGAGGCAGAAGCGCATTAAGGGAACTATCTGAGTGATGTTGCGGGAACGAGCGGAACGGCCGCTGATTTTAATGACCGACTCCGGCCACCAGGTGGCAGCATAAGTCAGCAAATCGGCTCGGTCCTCGTCCATTACAGCGTTCACGTCCAGAACATTTCTGCATTTCGAAATTAACCAGCGCCTAATTGCGTCAACATATAAAAAGCAACGTTTTTTCCTTTGTTGGAAAGAAATGCGAATTTACCCCCAAACACAAAGACCCATTAAAAAAAAGGGGGGGAAAGTTTCGTTTCAGCGAAGCCTCGGAAATTCTCTCCCCCAGGACGCCTCCTGCCTTTGACATCCCTGTAAAGAAACTTCCTGTAACGAGCTCCAGATTCGGCTCCATATTTGATTTTCACTGTTCATTAACTAAGCCACCTGGAATGTTATTATTTAAGGATGCCTCTCCTTCTCCCTGAACAACTGCCGCTGTGGAGGGGGAGAAATTTCCAGGCGAACTTTATAGATTTGGAGAAACTTTCCCCTCGCAGGTTTTAATTTCCCATTCGGGCAGGCGGCAGCTGCCTCTCAGACTGAGAATCTGCTCGGTTTTCCCTCTTAAACAGTCAGGCTTGGGCCTCTTTGTTCAGGGGTGATTGGCAGGACTCATTTCAGGACTCATTCACGGTCATTTTCAGCCTAAGGAGGAGCAGCTCATCTCCAACAAGAGGAGCGACAAGAGCGCCCTCTGGTGGTGCCCCAGCGAACCAGCAAAACACTCGAGGTCGTCGTGGGGGGGCAGACTGATCTCAGTTCAGTTCCTACTAAAATTAGACAGAATTATAATGTGACGCCACGCCTCCCTCCAGCTAGACGTCGTCAGAGTCGGATGCTTAAACTTTGGACCTAAAACCAGTTTAGTCCCAGTTTAGAGCCGGAAACAGGGATACCAGGAGAAGGTGCCGGGAAATGACCCGGACTCTGGGATGTAAAAGTGAACGGAACCAGGCGACGGGGGCCGGGCGAGCGTGGCCGCGGAGCGTCTTCTGTCGCCATCTGCACCCTCAAAAGTGCCCAAAGTCCAGGCCCCCGCTGCTCCGAAGGTGCTCCGGCTCTTTTGTTCCCCCTCTCAGGCAGCAGAAAGTGTTGTTCTTGGCTCATCCCTGCCTCATTGTACACCCCATATTTATAAATATGTAAATATGAGCAGCAGCAGCGGCGGCGGCATAACACAACCCGCTTGTATACACCGAGGAGGAGGAAGTGAACGCACCCCCCCCTCCCAAAACTGTATTTTTAGATGATTTTAATGAATACAGGATGTTTATAGTTACCATTCCCTGTGATTTGCACAAAAGACTCGAAAATTCCACATCCATCCTAGCAGCCCTCCGCCACACGCCCCCCTCCCTCCCCCGATCCCTCAAAGCACTGCTAAAGAAGAAGAAGAAGGGGTGAGGGTGGCGTGGGGGGGGGGAGTAAAAAGCAAATTTGTGGTGAATCGCAGCAGGATCGTGGAGCTCTCAGCCTGCTCGCGACTCAGATCTCGATTAGACAAACACGGCGTGGCGTTAAAGCGCCGCAAAGAGCGACAAAAAACTAGTGGAGATTGGTGGCGAGGGCGGCGAGGGCGGCGGCGGCGAGGGCGGAGGGAGCGCGCGGCAACTTCAAGGTGCAATCTGTGTGCTGTTCCTGCGGTTGTTGCTGCTAAAATAACACAAACGGGATAAAAAGATGGCTGACGCGCGTTGTTTGTTTTGGGCGCGCGGCGGCGGCGGCGGCGACGACTCCATGTCATCTTGTTTGTCTCGACGCTCTCGGCTGCGTCGCGTCGCAAACGCTCAGGTCTAATACGAGGCGATGCGCTCGACAGGAGAGACAAAAGAGGGGATGGAGCTCGCGAGGTATCAAAGCGGCGCCGGCGTTCTGGAGACGTTAGCGGCCTCTTTCTATCTTCTGCTCTCTGACTCCAAAACTAGTTCTGAGGCTAAAAGATTGCCGGCGTGATAATACCTCCGCTGAGCAATTTAAGCCCAAACACTCTGATGCTACAATCTGTCTTCCCTGCCTGATAGCGCTTTTCTCCCCTCTCCTCTCCAAATTACTTTCTTTCATATCTAATTATATTTGCTAATGATCTTATAAGAGAATAATGGAATGTGCTTGATCTATTACTTTTTTTTTTTCCCTCCCAATACATAAATACAATGCGGAGGGAAATGACTATTGGAGACAGGAGGAAATGTTTTTTCCTTCTTTTTTTTTTTCTTCTTCTGTTTTTGATGAGGGTGAAAATGAAGCTGGGAGCTGCAGGGTCATTAATGGGCGATGAGCACAGAGGTCATCTCTCACATTCTCTTTGACATTTCTCTCATCTGACACGCCAAAACAATCACAGCCTCATCCGCACGCCCTCCACTCTGCTCTGTATGCGCCACCGTTTCCGCGGTAATCTCCCAGATATCCACCAAGTCTCTTTGATCTTTTAATGGAAAACACTGAACTTTGCTAGGTGACATTTGTTCTTGTGCTGGTTTTGCATAAAGGCTCAAAATGTTCCTATATCACCTCTGAATGGTGGCGGCGAGTTACAGTCGCAGGAGAGACGAATAAAACCACCGGAAATGCGGTCGGCGTTCCGTGCATCAAAGCTGTTCCGGACCAGCTTTGATGTCCTGATGACCCAGAATGTAAGGAAACAGGGGAGAACGTGTATCCTTTACATTTCTGGGGAATTTCTGAGGAACCTGGAGCCGCTCCTGAACCCCCAACACCAGCGGGGACAGTGAGCGTCCCACTGTTGCCATTTTCACCAACAAAATTCCTCTTTTCCATAAAAATCGCAGCTCATTTTTTTTCCCATCACGGCTTTTCTGGCCTTTGGAAAAATGAGGGAGACTGTAGCTCCTCTTGACCAAAGCAGTCCTCTGTTTTCCCCTTAGTCACTCCCTTATTCTTAAGCTTTTCCATCCTCGATGTGCCCCCCCCCCCTTTTTTTTGTCTCTCCACAGGGCGTAGGACAAACCAAGCCATGACAGGCACTCTAAACCCCCTGCATTAATGGAAGGAAATGGCATTCGATCCCTGTTGATCTCCTAATCATTTCTGCTGAAATGATAATTAGTGCCCTTCCAATCCTCCCACAGAGGGGGGGGGGGGGGGACGGGGGGGACGGGGGGGGTGAGTGTGGACATCAAGAAATATGTATAAAATAATGCTGCTGCGCCTCAGACACCAGGACACCTCAGTCCTGACCAACAAGTGCTTTCCTTCACTGCATAGGACACACACACACACACACACACACACACACACACACACTGCCTGGTGACTGCTGTCTGTGATTCTTTTCAGCTGACATAATCCTGATTGATTCGTTCAGCAGATAAAAACTGGGTCCACTTCTGCCCTTTTACTGGGGCGGGGGCGGGGGCGGGGGTGGGGGGGGTGGAATATAATACAGCCTTTTATCCAGCAACAATGTAACATAATGGTGCTGGAATGTGCAGAGGGAAAGAAGGCCACATCTTAAATGCTTGTGACACAGTGTTTGGTAAAAGAGAGAGAGAGCTGCAGTCTAAAGCGAAAGAGGAGGCAAAAATAAGAGCAAAAGATGAGCAAAAGTGAAACATTACACATCTCTCATGATGTCATCGGCCTCTTGGAGCGGAGAACTTGTTTCCTGTAAGTTCTCCCCCCCGACAGCGACGCCATTGTGAGCCACGCCGGAGCCGCGTTGCCTTCAGGTTCTCCAAAGGAACACAAGAAGGAATCCAGCAGTTCCACACCAGCCTCCAGGAGCTGAGGCCTCCGGGCATCACAGCGCCTCTCGTCTCTCCAGCTTCACCTTGTTCCTTCTAAAATCCTCTCACTTTTTAAAGCTGCTGACCCTAATGGTCCAGCTGGATTCCCAAATTGACCTTTGACCCCCCCCCCCCCCCACACACACACACACACCGGAACAGGAAGCGGAAGCAGCGTGGAGGTGTTGGACGTCAGTGTGGAACATGTGGAAACGGGCTGATTCCTGAATTATTCCTAACCATTTCCTGATAGCCTCCTTCTCCTCCCTGTCCTGCGGTTCTAACCGGCTTCACGCCAGATTGTTCCTCCCCTCCCGCACGTCGGCAGCGTCGTTATTCCTGACAGTTTGGCACGGTTAATAACCATTTTTTTTTACACTCGTCCTCCAACCCGAAGACTTGAGCTCCTCACGACGTGGCGACGGGAAGAGACGAGTGAAGGGTAACAAAACTGGAGCACCTGGCTTCCTTTTAAGGTGGTTCCACCGGCTTTCAGTCGTCTCTGATGATTCAACTGTTGCGGCTACAAACATCTGCTGCCGACTCCGAGGAGATCTCAATTAAGGCTCTCACAAGCGGGCGCGGCGTACATGCTTCACTTGTTTTTTTCTCCCTGCTTCCTCCTGTCTGTCTTTATATTTTTATGAGGGAAAGAGGACAAAAGGTCTGGCAAGCTCTTCGCTAAGAACACGTACCGACACAAAGAGGGAGGTGTTGGGGGCAGATGTGTTGGCAGGGATTTTAAAAAAAGAAAAAAAAAAAGCCCTCTATGACAACTGGCAGCATTTTTAAGGAAATCAGGGAAAGAATGAATGAAGCAACAACAACAAACTTCAAGAAGGAGCAGCCTGAAGCCCTCCCTCATTTCTCTTTCCACCATTTTTGAAAAGGCCCCTAAGAGAAAGAGACAAAGGAGAAGAACAAGTGAGTGTTGATATGATTATGTAAATGTAAACAGGATTTCCTGCCGACTGGAAGCCGTTTTTCTCTCTGACCCGTTCTCCTTGCAAATCTTCCATTTAAGACGAATTCCCCCGGGGAGGCTGCTCCGCCGTTACTTAACGGGATAATTATGATATACTAAACCTTTCCAAGATCACCCCCCCCCCCTCTGAAAAAGAGAAAAACACCCATCCTCTTCCACCTTGTCTTTGCTTTCTCTGTCAGTCTTAATCCATTTTCTCTCCCTTTTCCTGCTTCTCTCCCTCCCTGGAATTTCCGTACAGGAATTCCATCCCGTACAGTAACGCTGATCTGTCCCAGCTCACATCTTTTAGCTTTGCAACCGCAGGAAACTCCATAGACACCCCCCCCCCCCCCCCCCCCCCCCCCCCCCCATCCTCCCACATTTTAGTCTTTTTTGATTCAAACGCTGATATTTTTCCAGAAAATCCCCAAGTCAAAAAACAGTTGATTTCAATTATTGCAGCTGCTCCAGAAATTCCCAGTTTTTCTTTTAAAGGGGTCGAAATGTGGGACGAAAACAGGACAGAAAACAGCAATTTTCGCAAATTTAGCCGTCAAGTTTGACTCTGTAATCTCTGTATCGCTCTGTAATTCCACTGCCATGTGTGTGTGTGTGTGTGTGTCTACACTTTGATCTCTCACACTCAACGGGTCTTTGTGAGACAGAGGAGGCAAATTTTCGTATCCAGATTCAGAGATGTCATAAAGGCCGGGCAGGAATCTCCGGCTCCAAACAGACGTACGGCTCCGCTGCAGTTTTGAGGGCTTGTTTGCGCCGGTATTTACTCCTACAACTTTGTAACAGAGCCACACGTCAAACTATTTACGCGATGGTGTAAGCACTTACGGCTACGGCTCTCTTGGCCTGACAATGGCTGTAAACAGAGAGCCAGAGATCAAAACTGTTCATCAGAGAACCTGACAGATGACAGATAGGGCCCGACGTTTCCCAGGATGGTTTGCACACATGGGGCAGAAAATAAGGGAAATAATGGAAAAAAGGGAAGGAAAGACGTGGCAGAAACCCCTGCGAAATTCTCCCGCTCAACCGAATTCTGATGAATTATATTCCGAGCTCGGCAAATGAGTTTGGGAGCACCGTCGCAGTTGCAGATGTGGCCAAACCTTGGCTCTCTCTCCCTCCTCCAGTTAGTGGAACGTTCCCACAGAGGGAATCCAGAGGCTGCCTGTCGGTTCAAGAGGCAGGAAGCGAAGCAGGAGTCGTCGGGAAGCTCCTGCGAGGAGCGTTGGCTGCGCTGAAGGTTCGGAGCGTCTATCCAAGGTGGCAGAATCCAGCACCTGAGGGCTGCTCCTCAGGACCCAGGAAGCAGCCACACTGAGCAGAACATGCAGATGAAGCCTAGAACAGAACCGGGATCCTTCCCAAAATGGGAAGAGCTCACACCCTCGGAGGTCATGGAGGCCCCCCCCCGCTAACTTCCAACATGCCTGTATTTATTAAAACAGAAGAGAAGAGTCACACTTCTGGAACCAAGTCCTGAATTTTTGCATAAAATATTATTTATTCACACACCACCACCCTCCCTCCCTCCCTCCCTCCCTCCCTCCCTCTTCCTCTCCTTTCTTTTTTTCTTCCTCTTTCATTGTTTAGCTGCTAAAATCCATAACATTTCTTTTGTTCCCCTACTTTCTTTAAGCCTGCTCTCGAATTTTCCCAAGGCCGGGAAACTTCAGGCATGAGAACCTCTGATATAAAACCAGGGAAATTTACCTGGGATTAGCAGCCATTGACAAATAACCTTGGTGATAGATGCACAGTAGATTTGGTTCAAAGCTCTCCCGGCAGCCTCAAAAGAGATTAGTTCACTTCTTATCAGGTCAGCCGCGTCGCCTGGGGAATGTGTTTAAAGTCACATTGATTTATTGAAAGATTCCCCAATAAGAAGATATCTCTTGACTTAAGTGTGTGTGCTGGTGTGTTCCAGTGTGTGTGTGTCGTGTGAAAGCCTGCCTTAAATAAATGATCTTCTCTGTTCAAGCCTTTAAAAAGGAAGAAAGGAGGGAAAAAAGGAGCTCCCCACAAAGACATATTCAACAAGAGTGGCGTGCACTTCAAACTGAAACAGCACCTCTCCATAACTAGTGTTGAACACCACCACTGGAGACACACACACACACACACACACACACACACACACACTTGTGCTCTCTACCTGTCTCGCCCACTCTCTCTCTCTCTCCATTTACCCCCTGCTGACAGTGCTGCTGAAAACAGTGATTGTACAGTGGTGAGCCGTACTGGGACTCAGGTATAATAAGACCCTTTCTCCCCCAGAAAAAAGACACAGAAAGATAGATGGGGGGGGGGGGGGGACCTTTCATTTACACCATTACCTTCTTACCGTCATTATCGGCCAAGGAGACGACTGTGGGAAAGCAGGTGGAGCAGCCAGGACCAGGAATTACAGACCTGACATGTCCACCTGATGAATGACAGTCTTCTAATGCGCACACACACACACACACGCGCGCACACACACACACACACGCACACACACAACCCTACTGGTTGGTATACTCAGGATATCAGACACCAAGGCCATGTCGAGGGCCCTCCTACAGTCTCTAAAAAAAAAAATCCCCCTGACCTGATCCAATAAACTGTCCGACAAATAATAATAATAATAAAAAGCAGCATTTCAGGACTGACCACGAGGGAAGTGAACCCTCATCTTCATTTGTTCCCATTGTTATGGCAGGATCACCGGATACCCCTGCAAACACAACACCTGCGACGCATTCATGGTTCCTCTGAAGCGCGGGAATAATAGTAATAAGGTCTGAATTATGGGAATAACGGTAATAAGGTCTGAATTATGGGAATAATGGTAATAAGGTCTGAATTATCGATGGTGGCTTTTGTGGAAATGAGGGAATAAGATAACAAAGAGGTCAGAAGAGGGTCTTGATCCTGTCCGGAACGTTCCGACGACCTTCCTCACAGCTATGCTGTCGGTAGGTTGGGAACTTCCAGACGTCAGGCTTGTGCACCAGCAGACGCACGTTTACACACTTGTGGATGTGGCTCCTATAAACCCAAAGTTTCATCTTCCTCCAGCTTTTCCACCCTCGTTTCCACCATCTCCAGACCTTCCTTCTTGTACCGACATCATTCCTTCGTCTGTCTCTTTGTCTGCTTCCATGCTTCCTCTCCGTCTTCGTCTATCTCTCCCGCTGTCTGCTTTTAACTCTTGAGGTCATCCGGGACCCCTGGGCTGCCATCCCAGAATGCCGAGCCGGGTAACATCCTGCCGAGTTGCCTTCTGCACAGAGCAGGCGGCCGAGCCAGGACTCCACCAGGACTGGGATTCAACCACGTATCCTGTCGTTACTACGCCGAGGTGCTTGTGTCGTGGTTCTGACTGTAATAAGTACAGCAAAGCTCCGATGGTTGAACTACCACGTCAAGTATCGCAGCATCAATAATTCACCAGCGCCTTCGTTTGAAACATTAGTGTAATTACCACAAACAAATGGCCGTCAAGACTGGCAGCCTTCATCGGCGTCTACGTTAGCCGCCAGATTGCTCGCGGTGTCTTAATGCAGCGACAGAAGCGCCGCCGACGGCTCCTTTTCATTTGATTTTTTTCCTGCTGGTCAGGCGCGAAATCTAAAATTTATGACAATAAGACAGACTGATGAGAACATCAGTGTCAGAACAACAGAGGAAATGAAGTCCTGGGATACAACAAAGAACATTTACTGATTGCAGACAGCGCTCCATACGATGCATTCACAGAGCACGCTGTCAACAGGTTATTAACGCCTTATTACAGTCGTACTCAAACAGACTTGCTAACATCATCAGTCCTATTAAGTTTCAAAGCAAAGTAACGTGCAACTGCAGAAGCTGGAGGACAAACAGACCTTCACTATTATTTCCATCCAAATCTATAAAGTTTATAGGCTCATAGTCATCATATCCTTTCCTTTTTGCACTCTTTCCATTTTCCCACTCCCTCCCTCGTCCTCGTTAGTGATTATTAGCCTGTAGTTACCATATTTAGACATGTACTAGTTGACGGTGGAACATTCAGTGGTTAATAAAAACACCGAGATTCCTCAATTGAAAACAATGCAAAAAGACGCAGGCGGGGTCTGAAAACCGCAGTTCCAGGGAAGTTAACACAGGAGTGTGTGTCTCCGTGGCAGCGCTCAAGTGGAAAGCTATAATTAGCTGTAGCGTTG
The DNA here is from genome assembly GCF_901000725.2 of Takifugu rubripes. Taxonomy (NCBI): domain Eukaryota; kingdom Metazoa; phylum Chordata; class Actinopteri; order Tetraodontiformes; family Tetraodontidae; genus Takifugu; species Takifugu rubripes. Next base: position 2,127,195 of record NC_042297.1, on the reverse strand, counting down.
TTGTGCAAAAACATGCAACAACAAAGTGTTGCCTCCATGAACGGAGGGCAATAATAAGATAACAAGGAATCCGTAGCAAGACTTCACTAGTTCTGTGTGTGTGTGTGTGTGTGTGTGCGTGTGTGTGCGTGTGTGTGTGTGTGTGTGTGTGCCATGTCCGAATGGTGCAGATTTCCAGGTGAGCCTTTGATCAGCGCCGAATCCAACACAACACGGCAGCACCAGGGCCTGCGTCTGTCAGCTCCTGCAGAACCCAGGCCTCCTGGAGCACAATCCAAGCAGGGTTTCTGGCCCACCAGGTGGACACTCCCTCACCTGGGGCCCCACGTGCACGACGACCCCGGAGGACTGGGTCCTGACCCACGCCCGTCTATCACACACATATCAACTGACTCTATTTCCAATGCAAACACTGATGCATTCTTGCTGTTCTCTGTATGTGTGCCATCTATTGCAGATATGTGCCATCTATTGCAGATCTGTGGCATCTATTGCAGATATGTGGCATCTATTGCAAGTGTGTGTGGCATCTATTGCAGGTGTGTGTGGCATCTATTGCAGGCCTGTGTGGCATCTATTGCAGGTGCGTGTGCCATCTATTGCAGATATGTGGCATCTAATGCAGATATGTGGCATCTATTGCAAGTGTGTGTGGCATCTATTGCTGGCCTGTGGCATCTATTGCAGGTGTGTGTGGCATCTAATGCAGGCCTGTGGCATCTATTGCAAAACTATGGCATCTAATGCAGGCCTGTGGCATCTATTGCAAAACTATGGCATCTAATGCAGGCCTGTGGCATCTATTGCAGGCCTGTGGCATCTATTGCAGATATGTGGCATCTATTGCAGGCCTGTGTGGCATCTATTGCAGGTGTGTGTGGCATCTATTGCAGGTGTGTGTGGCATCTATTGTAGGCCTGTGTGGCATCTATTGCAGGTGTGTGTGGCAACTATTGTAGGCCTGTGTGGCATCTATTGCAGGTGTGTGTGGCATCTATTGCTGGTGTGTGTGGCATCTATTGTAGGCCTGTGTGGCATCTATTGCAGGTGTGTGTGGCAACTATTGTAGGCCTGTGTGGCATCTTTTGCAGGTGTGTGTGGCATCTATTGCTGGTGTGTGTGGCATCTATTGTAGGCCTGTGTGGCATCTATTGCAGGTGTGTGTGGCAACTATTGTAGGCCTGTGTGGCATCTATTGCAGGTGTGTGTGGCATCTATTGCTGGCCTGTGGCATCTATTGCAGATCTGTGGCATCTAATGCAGGCCTGTGGCATCTATTGCAAAACTATGGCATCTAATGCAGGCCTGTGGCATCTATTGCAGGCCTGTGGCATCTATTGCAGATATGTGGCATCTATTGCAGGCCTGTGTGGCATCTATTGCAGGTGTGTGTGGCATCTATTGCAGGTGTGTGTGGCATCTATTGTAGGCCTGTGTGGCATCTATTGCAGGTGTGTGAGGCATCTATTGCAGGTGCGTGTGGCATCTATTGTAGGCCTGTGTGGCATCTATTGCAGGTGTGTGTGGCATCTATTGCAGGTGTGTGTGGCATCTATTGTAGATCTGTGGCATCTATTGCAGATCTGTGGCATCTATTGCAGGTGTGTGTGGCATCTATTGCAGATCTGTGGCATCTATTGCAGGTGTGTGTGGCATCTATTGCAGATCTATTGCAGATCTGTGGCATCTATTGCAGATCTGTGGCATCTATTGCAGATCTGTGGCATCTATTGCAGATCTGTGGCATCTATTGCAGATCTGTGGCATCTATCGTAGGCCTGTGCGTCCCAGGGAGAGGTGTCCCAACTGGAGAGTGAAGAGCTCACTGCTGTCGGAGGAATTTGGGCTCTAAATAAATTTGGTTTAATTTGAAATAATTTGGTTTGATTTGGAAAACGTTGCCTTCTCCAATGACAATGACGCACTGTGAGTGAAGAGGTACATGTTAAAATCTATATTTACTTTTAATTTTTATTGTTTGCATTGGAATCAGGATGCTCGATGATCCAAGAATAAAATATGTGGCTTCAGAGGCCGCATGTTGATGCTGTCATGAATTAAGCCGCTGCCTCGTTAGGGTCATCGGGAGATTCTGCTGCGGATGACCACAAGTCCAACTTTAGAGCACCACGTGCGTGCGTGCACGTCAGTCCGGCTGCACTCTGCTGCAGCTCCTCTGTCAGTGCATGAAACCGATGCATCCTTGTGACTGTTATCACAGAGGGACAGCAAAGAAGTCTGAAATACTGTGAAGACGGACAGGGAAGGAAACAAAGCCAGAGGGAGAGAGAGGGATGGTTGCATTGCGTGTGTGTGTGTGTGTGTGTGTGGTGCAATTACACCATAGCATGGTGGTGTGCCTCTTCAGAAAAACAAAGAAATCTAAATACACACTCATGCATAAGCATAAATATCACTGGCTGTCACTCAACTTCAAACAATGCAGCTGTAATCTATGATAACGTAAATACAGGCAGCTGTGGGCAGCCTGGAAAAAGCAGCCGGAGAGAATGAGAACCTCTTCTGTCCCGACCATTAACGCCAAGGTGAGAAAAGTTGCTGGTTGGATTCCAGCGCCCGATGTGAGGAGGGGGACTTTGAGGTGTGTGCTGGAAGAGGGCTCTGTTTCCCATCAATAATCCCGGTTGTCAGACCTCCCAGTCAACAAGGAGCAGGTCTGGATGTATACCACCCCCCTACACAAACAGGCACGCTCGCTGTTTGATCTCTCCCCGCTGGATTGACTCCACTTCCCATTTCCGTCATCACCTGGTTCTGATTTAGGGGTCAGCGAAGGGAGAACGTGATCAAGTCCGGTTAAATGCCCGTCACTCGGAGCCTGGACGCCCAGGAATATCTGCCTCTCTCATGGTGAGCTTTCTTTTTAACGCCGCCTCTCTGCTTCCTGCAGGATCACTTTTCACGTCTCACTTTACCACATTTGCCGTGTCACAATTCTTCAGGACACACACACACTTTTCCACACACACACACGCGCGGTTTTCTCTTAAATAAATGAGCGATGAAGAAGCATTTTTCAAGACTTTCCTACAGGGAGGAGCGTTCCTGTGGCCCCGCTCAGTGCCCCAGTCTAACCCCTAGATGGTGCTGATCTGTCACTGTGCGCGCCTGCTCTCGCCTGGGACGCGAGCGCACGCAACCTGTGTTTCTGGACGGCATTTTGGTACCGGCTCCGCGAGTGCACGAAGACGCGCAAATGCGTGCGACGGCGCTCCACCAGGAAAACGTCCATTTGTCTTGGAATCATTTGTGACGTAAAGGCAGACTGGTGCCCACTGGAACCCAGTAATGAAGCACGCGGCATCGCGCAGCCTCCTAATTTGACTAGTTAAATGACTCCATTACGTGTCTAACAGACAGAGGCGAATCATTTCTGGTCAGTTGAGGCTCACTTACCCGCATCCTGGTGTTTGGGAAATGTCTGTGTCTCTGGCTGGCTGACTGACTGACTGACTGACTGGCTGACTGACTGGTTGAGCTGCCTCATTTCATCCCTCCATTGGTGTTTACATGAACAGTAAAATGTGCAGAATGCAGAAATGAGGATTCTAGTTTGATGTGCCGCCGGTAAAATGAATTTGATTTCAGAAAATCCGATCGATAAGCAAGATTTGGATTCAGCAATCGATGTTCTTTAATGAAAATAGGCTTGAAAGTAATTATAGTGCATTTTCATATGTATAAAATGGGTAAAAACACGTCGTTGTCAACAGAGCTGTGAGTCCTGACAGGAGGACAAATATAATGATAATAATATACTGTGGGTGCGCGCGCACGTGTGTGAACGAGAGAGAGAGAGAGATGATGAAAATATATTGAATTATTAAAAGGACTACCTGCTGTCCATCACTGTCACTTAACACATGTCGAATGTGAAGTGTCAGCTCAGCAGTGACTGGACATCTGTTGCCACCTCACACACACACACACACACACACACACACACACACACACACACACACACACACACACACACAGAGTTGTATAATTGAAGCAGAAAATCTTTCTTGTTGTTTAAAGATGATGGTGATACACACACACACACACACACACACATTCATGCTCACTGCTGCTGATCTTTGGCCACTTTCAGCAGGTAAATTATAAATTACGATATTGTTTAATCACATTAATATTTTAATCAAGATACTTTTAATAATAGTTCTGCACATTCTTCTGCGTGAGAAGATTCCATGGATGTTTTAAATTAATTCTAAAGGTGGCTAGAGATTATAATAATGCAGGAAACATTTATGGACTGAAAGAGACAAGATGAGCATAAACAACTGAAAATAGGAAATAGAAATAAAAAAATATAGAGAATAAAACATGAGAATAATTAAAAAAACATACATCCTGTATTGTGTGAACTATATTTCTGTAGATCTATATGTGCTCAGACAATAGAAAACAAAGATTTACACACACACACACACACACACACACACACACACACACACACACACACACACACACCAGATTAGTCTTGTCCACAGTCTTCCAATACACCGTGTTCTAGACAAAGGACATACACCGATTAGCTTTGGAAACATTCAACCTCATGAACCTTGAACTTGCAGCTCAGCACGTGCACTCTGGTGTGTGTGCACATGTCTTTCTTGAAGCCTGACATGGCGTCCTGCTGATTCTTCTGTTGGATGCAGTGGAGTGATGAGTGACACGCCTGTATCGCTGATAGCAGTCGCTCTGGATAAATGCCTTCCAAAGGGGGCTGTTGGTGTGGACATGTGCGTACGTGCGCACGTGTGTGTGTGTGTGTGTGTGTTTTAGAAGTTGCAATATGCTCTGTGTGCATGTGGGTCAATTAAACACGAAATGCTTTGAAGTCCATCGCTAACATAGACTCTCCTTCCAATCACATCTTAGTCTCCTACCCCATTTGATTTTCTCTTCACCCCCCCCCCCCCCCAGGCACACTGAGTGTCAATAATGCTACCAGCTGCTCCACTGCTGCTGCACTGCATGTGTGTGTGTGTGTGTGTGTGTGTGTGTTAGACAGACAGACAGTAAGGGAGAGGGGCCTAAGTCTGGTCGACATAAAGAGCTTAATGTGATAGGTAATTATGTAGTCTGATCTCACATACAGGATTTAAGAGCCAAGTATACCAGCCACCTCCTGGACAGACACACACGTGCACGCGCGCACACACACACACTCTCTCTAACTATAAATAACTGCCATATGACAGTGGGAGGGATGGATACGTGTCCACTCCGCCGAGGCCTCGGTCCACGCTGGGTTCTGTTGATTTAGAGTGTTAAAGAATAAGAGACAGAACATCCACCCTCAAAAAAGCCACATGAATAGTGATAATCTGTTCGGTATTATTCTTGGAATTTTATTTTACAAAAAAAAGGATCAAAAACATCCCCGGAAACTGCCACATTCCCGAAATGCCTCCCATTCAGAGAAAGTTGTGCAGAACACGTAATTATGCTCTCGAATCTAAAACATATCATTTTTACTTTTTCGGTCCCATTGAGACTCTTAGTTTCCCTTAAAGACCAATAATTCAAAGACAGCAGCCACGTAGGTTTCATCAAATGAAATCAAGGTTTCCTGGTTTATTCCCAGAGTGGGTAAATATTAGTTGTGCACTGAGAACTGAATGGAACAGTGTTGAGCACTGAAGTGGGGATTCGCTTTACGAGGTCAAGTGCCGCTTTTGTTTTATCTCTTTGATGCTCTTCCTCACTTCCCCCCCCCCCCCCCCCCCCGCCGCCCTCCTCCAGTCCTCCTGCTTCCTTTTCCTCTCTCCCACCTATCGTTTGTGTGACTGTTGATCCTTGCAAAAGAGAAGAGATCAAATATTTCTCCTCCAGTGTACGAGGTTTCCGCGGGGGCCTCGCAGATATGATGATTGGGGCTGACGGATGGACGAGGGCCCCAGGATTTGAAGTCAGTAACAGACAGCAGTGGCTTTGATAGCCCCCGCTCCTTTCACATTGGATCACTAAAGACACCAGGCAAAAAAAAAAAAAAAAAAAAGAAAGCAAGGGTGGAGGGGGCAGAGTGGGGAACAAAAGCATCTGTAGAGTTTCCAGAGCTGGTGGCAGCACGGGCTTTTTGAAGTTCAGACGTAGCCCTTCCTTCCATTCCTCCTCTATTCTCCCCTTTCACTTGTCCTTGAACGCCTCACTCTGCTCCACATCCTCTGCTAGCGCAGGTTTCCACCCTCAAGCTGTGTCACCGGCCGCTGACCCGAGCGCCGCTGCCGTTAATGTTACGAGTGTCGGCCGTTCTTGCGCCCCACTGTGGAGGTCGCGCCCTCAAACGCGCTCAGAACCGACTCAAAATAGCAACTTAGAGTCAGCAGCTGAGGCCTCCTGAGCTGAACCCGACCGAACAGGAACAAGAGGAAACATTAGAGCTTAAGCGGTTTCTTTTCTCTCAGCTCCTCTGACGGTGATCCAGTAACTCACGGGGATCATTGGAGCTGATTCCGAATTTGTTCAAAGCAATAAAAGGCACCTGAATCTTTTGGTGGAAGGGAACCACCAGCAAATTGAGTCAGAACGGAGCTGATTTCCCCAAAAGCTTTCACACAACGGTCGTCAAACGCGCCAGCCACCATCTGCTTGCCATTATAAATAATGCAGATTTAAAGAACAGCTGTAACTTTTTCCTTCTATAGGTCTGCTCTTATCGGGCAGAGCGCCGAAGTTCGACAAAGAATGAGGAAAACGCCAGAATGAGGAAAACGCCTTTTCCGAACGTCACGCCGTCGGCCGGAATTCCACGTTTGCTCCGGTGAGCTGCCACGTCCGCACCCAGCGCTCTTTCTCTAGCTCAAATGGCAGGTTTGGATTTAAAACAGGTTCACCGCTCTTGATTTAAAACATCATTTCCAGCGTTTGTCTGCAGCCTTTGCACACTGAGAGCAGTGATGCTAGATGACATCAGACAGATGGCTTTTGTCAGCCTGAAGAGGAAGAGTTAACCCAATCCCCTGTTCCCCCCCCCCCTCTCTTTTTTTAAATGTCTCCCATATAAACAGATTTTGTTGCTGCTCAAAGTGGGCTCAAAATTAAAGCGTATCATTTTACACACACATTGCATGCATATTACAGAGCCCCAGCTGGTGGCAGGCTGCTCTTAAGAGCCATATGATTAAGTTAGAGGTTGGGGGACCCGATAAGATTCGAGCTCTCCTCCTCTCTCTCTGTCTCCCTGCCTATTTTACTGCAAAACATATTAAATGGAGGAAACAACATTATTTTTTTTTTCCAAAAGTACGTGTAATTATTGTCACACACCTGTGACTCCCTGCTATCCACGACAGGAGGGGAAGGGAGAGGAAAGAGAGGGATGATGTGTTGGGGGGGGGGGGTGTCATTGGGAGCAGCGGGAGTCCTCATTTGAGGAAAAAGGAAGGAGGATAAAGAGGAGAGGAAAAACAAGAGAGCTTGTTAATCATGAGCTTTCTGTCAGGGGCTGAACACTGATATCCTAATGATTCCCACCAAGATAGTGACATCACAAGAGCGGAGGCAGGAGGAGAGATGAACCCCGAGGTGGTCGGCCCCCGAAACGGACGGCTGCGCCCGCGCAAACAACTCGACGGAAACATCAGAAACTAGCGGGAGGCGTCCCGTCTCCCTCCCAAACAGGAACCAGCTTCATTTGATCAGAACGTTGCTCGCCACGTGCGTTTGGGGAAGTTCTCCGGCCAACTTTCAGCCCGTAATCCCACCCGCCCACCCGCCGGTAGGACCACCTGGGTGGAACACAGCAACACGCAATCCTCCGGAGACGGACAGAAACGACATATTAAGTGGGGAGAGTTGATCTTCTTTTAACCAGACTCCGAGCAGAGTGAGTCACGGTGTCGTCATTGTTTACCCTTCAGAAGTCTCTCCTCCGTCTTCCCTCCTCTCCGGTTGTAACAGAACAACTCGCCGTGCTCAGAAGCTCCGGCATTCGGCGTCTTCTGTCCGTCTGTTTCAACGGGACAGATGTCGTCGCCCCAAACAGTCTGAGTCAGCGTCCGCCTCCGCAGCCCTGAGTAACCTGACGATAGCCGCAGAAGCGGTTTAGTCTTTTAGCTGTCACCGGCGTCCCTGGAGAGCCCACAGAGGAGCAGTGATGGAACATAGCTAAACATTGCTAACCTGAAAGCAAAGGAAACAGCAATTGTGTGGGGATACAGGATATTTAGTCCAACGCCAGAATAAAAGGTGCTGGACTTCCCTCTTTTGTTATGTAGAAGAAGCCATTTTGTCTGCATCTATCAATTTAGGATCAACAGTGAATTTAATGTCAATTTAATACTCTCTTCACTCTAAAAACATAGTTTTAATTCCTCAATCAACAATTTATTATAGCCTCAAAAAAGTTCCTCTGCTGGAACGTTCTTGTCTTTAAGTTCTCTTAAGCTTAACGGGCCAAAAAATATTTAAAGGCCTTTTTAAATAATATAAAAAAAAACCCAACATTCAAAGTGTTAAATAGTCCTTTTTTTAAACTGTTGGACAGACGAGAGGAAGGGAACACCTTTGACCTCCACCGTCTCCGGCGCTTCAGATCTTTTCCAACCCCTCTTGATAATAGATCCCCCACAGCGACCGAAGCTCCGTTTCAACTTGGATTTTTGGACTCGGATGCCAGTGTCGGTCCGCGGCGCAGGAAATAAAAAGCTGTATTTTTGGCTGTAATGCCTTAATAGAAAGCAGATGGCTGCAGGCGCAGAGGCCGAGCGCTGCTGGTGACACGTTTTTAATATTTTAGAGTGGTCCGTTGCTGTACTGTTGCAGCAGCTGTTTCCTTAAGCTCTGATCTACTGTGTTTTCCCCTGTTCCCCGTGAGTCTGACTGACAGCGGTGAATTTACAGTAAGTTAAAGAATGAATATGGAAAAGGGATGAAAGGGCTTTGTTGTGTGTGTCTGTGTGTGTGTGTGTGAGACACAGACAGAGAGTTTGTGCACCCTGACTGTTTGCTGGTAATTCAATTCCTCCTCACTCTGAACCCCACTGATTATTCTCCTATTTTAGTGTGTCGGAGGCAGCCCGCACACTGTTGCCCCACCAGTCCACAAACCGATATTCAAATGTAAAGTGATATTGAAATAATGAGACGGAGAGACAGACGCAGGAGTGAGACAAAGGTTGATGGAGGATGAAGGCAGGCTGGGTAGATAAATGTATATTTGTATTGTGCTTGTGTCGCAAGGCCGTCGGCTTCGTTTTAATGTCAGCGGCGGAGAGAGAGGGCCTCGCTGATGCTTTGAGCCGAGGTGATTGTCATCAAGTCGCGTCTTGGCATTTAAACCACCCTCTTCAAATATGACTATTTGAAATGCAAATAGAGCCGCGTTTGCGTGGACAAATTAAAAGGAGTGGTGAATTAAAAGGAGCACACAGTAGAGGAGGCAAAAGCACTTTTAGGGATATAAAGTTGGGCTTTTTTTTAATATCTTTGGGAGTTTGCAGCGTCTAACCCCCCCCCCCCCCCCCCCCGTTTCTTTGTCTTTTTTCCTCCTGCCAGAGTGGCAGCGCAGCAGATAATGTAGCTCAGAGCAAAGTCTCATTATTTGTTTGTAGTTTTGTCCATCCAGCAGACAGACGGGAGGAGGTTTTATCTCATCCTTGACTCTACTGGCTGAGATGTGTTCGATTGTGCCCTACACACACACACACCACACACACACACACACACACACACACACAGAACAGTGAGAAAATATGATTCTCGCTCTTCCCCTCTCTCCATCTCTCTGACACTGCAGTTATTCAAACATCAATAGCAATGCATCTTCTTTAGCGCGCACTCTTTCTCATATTGATATTTGTATATGATCATTACTTTTGGCCATCCGTGCCTTGTTAGACTGCACCACTTTCTGTAGGTGTGCGATCCAATACTGCAAAACCCTGCATTTAAATCTGCGCCCTCCGCAGAGAAGGAGAGGCAGGAGGAAAGAGAGAAAAGAAAGAACAAAGGAGCAGAGGCACTCGTTTTTATTATACTGTGGGGAACAGATTATACAATTAAAGAAACAGGCCTCAGGATGGCTTTTTGTGGATTTTAATGATTTAAAACTATTTTAAATGGGGTTTAGATCTCAACCAGGGACGCGGGAAATCAATACAATCCGAAAAATACAAAGGAGAACCTTCGTGAAAAGTTGAGCAGAGCACCGAGATCCTAAAGGCAGGAATTTTACGGAACGTCGATCAAAACCGCGGCGATCTGGCGGCTGCAGAAACAAACCAGGAGCAAAAACCATCCCGTGAAAACTAAAGTTGCCGAACATTTGTTCCCCTAATTAACGAGTTTTATTTCCTGGGAAGATGAAAGGAGGGAGGATATGGTTGGTGATGAAGGGACAGTCATCACATGATGGTTTCATCAGAAAATAGACCCCCCCCCCCCCCCACTATTCCTGTTCAGAACTCTTCATCAGAGCCTCCTTTCCTTCTATCTGCTCTACAGTTTGTTCACACACACTATAGCTTCCGTGTGTGCGTGTGGATGGATGGATGGAGGCGGGTGATCGTGTTGGTTGACGTGTGGCGGGGGGACGACTACCTGCTGGGAAACGGCGTCCAAGTGAGAACGTAGTAGCAACATCAGAGGGTGAGGAGAGGGACTGTCTGGGAGATGACAACGGCATTAGAGAGGAGGCAGATAATTAAGAAACGCACTTAGTGTTTTGTCAAAAGTGGCCGTCACTGGCGGAGATGGAGTTTAGCTAATGCGTGTGCATGATTTTATCCTGTGTTCCGACGCCGCCGATAATGAGCCTGGGAACACAAACAGCAGAGATGAAGGGAAGGAAAGAAAGAGGCGACAATAAACGGGGGGGGGGGGGAGAAATCAATGGAATAATTGAAATGAAAAGTCGCGCGAGGAAGCCAAGCTCTGTTTGGGCATTTTCTGGGGGGGAGCTGTCCAGTCAGGGAAAATAAGACGCGTCTTGGACGGGAAGCAAAACTCACGGGGGGGGGCAAAGGATGGGCTGAATGCAGGCAGAGACAGACATAGATGGAGGGGAGGGTGGGCCACCGCTCCCATCTGATGAGCAGCTTGTCCATAATACTGAATCCCCGTCTTGTGCCAAGTCTGCTTCTTGATACAGAAACATGATAAGCGCTGATTTCTCCCCCCCACCACCACCCCACCCCCACCCACCTCCTTTTGGCCTGGAAGCACTTTTCAGCCGTTGCCACAGATAATCAGGTGGTTGTTTTTTTGCTCCTCTGCCCCCGCGCCGAACATCCCGACGCGATAATGAAACGAAACAAATGGCAGGAGAGGGGGGGAGAGATGGAAGGCTCGGTCTTCCCGCGCGCCGGCCGACTGCAGGACAGATGATGTGGCCATCTTGAGATCGTTTGTCATCTGTCAGGCAGCGTTGACCTTGCAATGAACGCCGACCGTTGCGCTCAAATCATCTTTTACGGTGCGAGGAAGGAGGGGGGGGGGGGCGGAGAGAGAGGGAGCTGTTGTTTTCCGTAATAAAGACAACATTTATGCCTTCCATTCTCAATGCCAGTTAAGAGAGGCGCAAACATGGAAATCCATTATGGGATGCTTCTTAAAAGTGTGACCAGCGCGTGCTCACTCAATTAGAGTCTGGAGACTGAGGAGACGATGTTTGTCAGTTTAGCCCCACCACACGTCCTGATCAGTGCGGATTTACAGATGGAAAGGAAGATTTTTTAAAGGGAAGAATGGAGATGGAGTGATGGAGGGGCAGCAGAAGCGCGCTCTGCTTATCTCTTTTCTTCTCTGCTTTTTTTTTCTCCATTCCTCCCCTGTACAAAAGAATTATGTGCACAGCTAAGTGCTTTGCCATTGTTCTGTGTTTAAAAGCTTAAAAAGGGGACGTTGTTTGTGTAACTGGCAGAGTTAGCGGCGAGCGGCTGCATCCAAAAGCGTGCGCTTAAAGTTGCTCGGCAGCGGAGGGAAGAAGAGAAGGAAACGGGCGGCACAAAAGGGAGTGATAGAAAAGCAGTTAATAAGAGTGGTTACCCCAGAATGAGCAAGGATGAGGTTTCACATTAAAAAAGATTTATCTTAAAGTATGGTGCTAATCCCTCCAGTTTTAATCCACCCCGTCCCCAGGCCCTCCCCTCTCAGAACTCCTTTCTGCAGAGGGATAATAAAAAAAAATAAAAAAAAACTATAAACCATAAAGTTCTTACAATTTCTGGAAACCGGCGAATGCACGGTGGCCTGATTTCACAAGGATTCCTGGCCAGTGAATCACAGAAGAGGAGGACCCGTCTCTCCTCCTCCGCCGCCGATTATCAAGCAAACGTCCCAGGATGAGGTCGCGCTGGACAAAAGAGGGGGGGGGGGGGGGTGAGCGAGGAGGCTCGGGGCTGCGTGTTTGCTGCGACCTATTTGGTGATTACAGAGATGGCAGCGGCGCTCGGCAACAGCAGCGGCAGCAGAGGGGTGTTGTCATGCTCTCTGTCACACTCGGCTGTGTCACACACGCTGGATGGATGCCTCTGTCCACTGCAAGCTGCTTGAACGAGGAAGCATATGGGTGCACGAGAACCTCGGCCTACTTCATGAATATTTGATTCATATTTCCTGTGTGTGTGAGGGAGGGAGGGAGGGAGAGAGAGAGGGAGAAAGGAGACGGAGAGCGAGGAAGGAAGGGTATTTTTCTCTCTCTTTCGCTTGTCATCGCAAAACTCACAAGGCTTTACTTTGTGGCATTCTAATCGTAATTGCCAATCCTGAATACAAATCTCTCAGCGCTAAACACACTGAATGGAATTGAAATGACAAAATGAAGCTCATATAACAGCATAATCAAAGATACTTTTTTTTCGGGCAGGGAGGAGGGGGTGAGTAAGGGGATATTAATATAAAAAAAATTAAAAAAAACCGACAGTGTCCTTCCGCAACCAGTAAGAGATGTGGATCGGGGCCCAGTTATTAGCTCGGGCAGGGAACAAAGAGCCTCAGTGTTGGAGGGCAGATTATCGCTGAGCCAGTTACTGTACCTTTCAAAATTAATATGTAACCATATCTGTTTTAAAAGGATGATTCATATTACTGTGAATGCATGGGAAGAGTTGTTCCCATCACAGAAACTGAGGAAACTCGAATCCCACTTGTAAAACTCCCGCCACACACACACACACACACACACACACACACATACAGGCTTTAGTCTCCTGGTCTGGCCTTCAACGACAACTCCATTTAAACGACAGTGGGGTAAATAAATGGATCCTTTTGGTGTTTCCATTTGACAGCAGAGCTGTGCTTATTGTGCTTCGTCATCAGCGGAGCAGCTCCAAAGGTCAGTCTGACCAGACAAAGGAGGCACTAGATGAAAATTGGGTTATGCGATCAACCAAGTTATTAATCAGATTAAAATGGATTCCCCCGGCCTGCCTGCCCGCTTAAAGGCCGGGGGAACGAGCGGGCGAGGGGGTTCCGACAGACGCGGAAAAGGCAGAACAATAAGCCGGCGTTAACGTGCGCCAAGAGCACAGGAAGTCTCCGTTTAAGAGGCTGAAGTCCTCGTGGCTGTCATGTCCAAGCCTGTCCTGCGTGTCCATTTAAAGGCCCGTTGCCCTTGGTGCAGGTGCCCCCTGGCTTCATCCAGGTAACCTCTCTAATCCTGATTAAATCACTGTAATTAGAACAAGCACTGTTCCTCCACCCACATATTTCCCTAATAAAACAATGCCGCCGTTTAAATCCGGTGGCTGGGATTTGCAACGCAACAATGCAGTTTATATCCATCTCTGCCGAGGAATTAAATGTATTTTCTAGCTGCTAATGTTCTAATGTGGCTGGCTTGTTTGCCTCTTTCTTATTCCCCCCGCGGTTTGTCATCTCTCTATCTCTTTTTATTTGTTCTATTCTGGCGTAGCTTTTGTTTATTCCGGTCTTATTTATTTCATTCGCCGCGCTTCCTTCTTCTTCTTCTTTTTTTTTGCTTTCTTGATGTTTAAATCAAACATGTTTTCCGTGAGTGGTTGGGATCAGCCTTCACTCCGGGAAAAAAAATTGCGAGTTATTTGTCTTTAATTGCCTCAGAGCTTTTCAAAGGCGCCAACTTGCTGCCTATGTGTCTCTACCTGTGTTTATTTTTTGTTTTTATTAGTATCGCTGCGTGCCTCCATTGATGTGGAATAGCGAAGGAAATAAAAGTTGACACAGTTTCTTCTTCTTTACCCCCCCATCTACCCCCTGTTTCCTCTCCGTCTGACTTTGCCTCTGTTGTTTTTTTATATATCTGTGTTTTTCCTTGAAGTCGCTGCTGCATTGTCTCATTATGTGTCGCCTGGTTGTGTAAGCGCAGTTATTACGCTTGTGTGTGTCTTTGCCTAGCGGTAGTTTCTCTCTCGCTCGCTCGCTCTCTCCCCCCGTCACTCTGTTGTCTCTCTAAGTCTCTCCCTCAGAGGATGAGGAGCTTTTTAAGAACAACTCCTCTGAGGCGTCCTTCTCACATCTCCGGGGCGCCTGGGGAAGAGACCGTGCATTCTTAAGAGGAGCAACTCAAATTGAACAAAGTCTACAGGAGAAACAAACAGCAAACTAACGAGACGGGAAGCAGAGATCATGTCAGATATATCAGGTTGGAAGGCCAATTTATAACCCACCCTTTCATGTTAGCAGCCAGTACGGCTGGAAACGGCTCTCCACAGGGGAGACCTGTATACGTATGTACATAAAAGCACTTCCTGTGCGCACACACGCTATATATATTCTATCAATGCGATCTCCTAATAACCCCCCCCCCTTCTCTCACATTGTGCTCTTCATCCTCTTTCCAAAATAACGAAGAGAATAATTATCATGCGACTTTGCAAGCATCCAGCATTCTCGCCTGCTTCCTCTTGAGGGGCGACTTGAACCTGCCGCCCCCCATTTACTGCACTTCCAAGAAAAGCGATGGCCAATATCGCGGTCTGAGTTAGAGACAATACTCTTATTGAGAGGGGGGGGGCATTTAAAATGGCAAAGCCAGCAGTTAATATCTGGCAAATTAGAGAGGTCACAATATTTTTAGAATCACACCCGCTGAAAAGAAAAAAGGCGAAAGCAACAGGTACCCTCCGTGGGGCTTGACAGGAGCTATTACACTTAATTGCTCCTTGAAACGTACACTATTTGCACTTTTGGGTGACAAGGCGATAATTCACCTCTGCACGAGTCGAGCTGGTAATATTGTGGCGCATGTGAAATCGCACCTCGCCCCTGCAGCTGTCAGAGCTGTCAGCTCCCTACGACACGGGCGCACAATAAGAGTCTGGGGAAGCGTTTCGCCAGCGCTCGCCTTCTCCTCCCGAGCAAAAAGAGAGACAGACAGGTCTCCAGATGGCTTAATCACCCATGCCCTGCAGCAGCAAGACGTGAAAGAAGGAGATAAAGAGAAGGGAGGATCCTGGAGTGTGGGAAAGTGAAACGCAGAGGAGGGAAGAGCCACCGGACTCGCTGGGGTCTCGGAGAGGCGCCACAGGCCCGGTGACATGCGCTGGCCGTCAGGCACCGGCGGGATTCTGGTTAAAGGTTTCACCAGGATAAACAGGAACTTTTGTCACTTCATTACACACACACACACACACACACACTCAGATCACAACATCCCGCCTCAGTTTGTCATTCGTTTTAAAGAAAAAACCCTAATTTTAGGTCTCTATGAGGACTTGTTCCCCAACACATTCATATGTGTGATGGGTGAAAGGCGAGCTAACACAATCTCCCACGAGCAAAGCAACAACACAACAAGTTGCTACTCAGTTGTCGCGTCACATCGTCGGCCATATTTTGTTAAGTCTGTCTTTAGCAGCAAATGTAACAACTTGCAAGTATTTGCCTCCTAAAATGTCCAGGATTACTGTACATAAAATATTGCATATTAGCGCTGCTGGACCAGATGAAGCAAATCACACACACACACACACACACACACACACACACACACACACACACACACACACACAGTGCAACCAACAAACGATTGAGAAGACAGGAAGTGACGCAATACGTTACCGTACCACATGAAAACCAGGAGATCTCTCCTCTCCTCTCCTCTCCTCTCCTCTCCTCTCCTCTCCTCTCCTCTCCTCTCCTCTCCTCTCCTCTCCTGTCTCCTCTCCTCACCTCTCCTCTCATCTCTTCCTCCCCTCCCCTCCCCTCCCCTCCCCTCCCCTCCCCTCCCCTCTCCTCTCCTCTCCTCTCCCTCTCCCTCGCCTCTCCTCTCCCCTCTCCTCTCCTCTCTTCTCCTCTCCCTCTCCTCTCCTCTCCTCTCCCTCTCCTCTCCTCTCCCCTCCCCTCCCCTCCCCTCCCCTCCCCTCCCCTCCCCTCCCCTCCCCTCCCCTCCCCTCCCCTCCTCCCCTCCTCCCCTCTCCTCTCCTCTCCCTCTCCTCTCCTCTCCTCTCCACTCCTCTCCTCTCCTCTCCTCTCCTCTCCTCTCCTCTCCTCTCCTCTCCTCTCCTCTCCTCTCCTCTCTCTCTACCCCCCCCCATCAGCAGGAGGGTCCCCCTACATGAGCCTGGTCCTGCTCCAGGTTTCTTCCTGTTAAAGGGGAGTTTTTCCTGCCACTGTTGCTTGTCTGGGGTCAGGCCCTGGGATTCTGGAAAGCACCTTGAAACTATTTTGATTGTAAAAGACGCTATATAAATAAAGATTGATTTGATTTGATTTGACATACACACATGCAGTGTCATCATCATCCTCATCATCATCATCATCATCATCATCATCATCATCACCATCATCATCACCATTGTGACCAGTGTCCTTATTGAAGCATCACATCTGTCACCTTCATCACACATCAGGCCTTTGACCTTTATATTCCTTTGCATGTGGCAGTTATCTACATTGAGGATACCGAATGGTGCCGTGCACGGCGCCCACGGGCCCGTGCACGGCGCCCTTACGGGCCCGCGTGGCTTCCTTCACGTCTACCTTTTTTCCACTTAAATCAGAGAAAGTGAAAATTACACGGGTAATGCCAAGTGTGATCCTCTACATCTGCGCCTCACAGTGAGCCCACCAAACCCACCATATGTCTTTAATTACAATCAGTGCTTTACACAACCTGTCTCTCTCACACACACACACACACACGCACACACACACACACATAGGGAGAGATTTACAAAGCCCTTTAAACTACACATTTGCTTTGTTTTCTACAAATGTAAAAATAAATTTGTTAAAAGCCTCTGGTGTGTGTGTGTGTGTGTGTGTGTGTTTTTAACAATCCTTTTTAAATAGAAAGTTAAGCACAAGTTTGTAGGAGTTCAGTCTCCACCATGTTAACGTTCGCTCAGCGGTTTGATGGCTGTTGTTTGTCTCCAGAAAAGTAAAGACAATGTGTTCACCAAGTCCATAAACATCAACCAGAGCTAGCAACAGCACCAAGTGGCCACTTTAGCTTATAAAGTGGGAGTTTTACTCAGCTTTCACATCGAAGGGGTGGGAAGTGATCATCCGTTGCTCTCCATAAACCGGTGTTTTTCACATCTTCACTTGGGGTTTATTTAGTTTACATGCGAATAACTGCAGAACGACAGAAGCCGGCACGAGAGCCCTTGGAAGTGCAGCCTGTAATTGATGCGAGGGCATCCGCCGTCTCCTCCCCGCTCCCCCCTATTTGCTAACTCCCTGTTTATGAAGCCCACTTCTCAAATTGCGAGAGGTGCTCAACTGTGCACCCCCCCTTTAATATCCAGAATGCGATCATCGGTGTTCTACCTACACGTCTACCGACACCTCCTCCCCCCCCAGCTAGTCAGTCTTACCCTTCTAAAGTCTCGGTCCACATTTAATTTGCCAAATGAACGGGGGGGGGGGGGTGATAAGGTAATGTAAATAATATGATGCCAGCAATGTTCGCGAGCGTGTACAGCACTGCTTGAATAATGTAATACTTCATGTTTGATAATGCATGGCTATAGATAGGCCTCCACTGCAGCCAAGTATTGATTGTGTTAAGCCCATCTGCAGTGAACGGTGCAGGTTCATATCAATCTTTACAAAGCAGGCTGCACCACAGTAACAGGATACCTTGTCTGATTACAGAGACCTCGGGCCCAGTGTTGCTGTTAATGACATTTATTGATAAATCAAATTCCTGGGCCGGTTTAAGGAGGTGTGGTCTAATTCTACAAAGTGCGAATGTGTGTGCAGACTGTGTCAGGGTGCGAGTAGATTCATGCACTTTGTAACCCTTTTCCAACTCCTGTGGGCATACTAATGAAGAGATGGCCACTCCAAATGTGCAGCGCGTGCCCTACAGCAGCTCACACAGATTCAGGGGGAAATTTCGATATTAATGATTTATGCCGTATTTGCATACAAACCTAATGCAAACCCACTCCAGATAATCACATTTTGTTAGGTCTGAATTGAGTTTTGTGGATGTCTGCTGCCCCCACCTCTTCCCGCCCACAACATCACAGTGGAATGTGTGGTTTGTGCTCTTCATTCTGTGGGTGTCACACACCGCCAGCGCCGCCCAATACAAAGACTTTACAAGTGGACCCGTGCTGGAAAACAGCAAAGATAATTTGAGCATAAACCTGGATGCCGTTTCAGACGTTTGCCGTACAACCGGCGGTGGCGGGAGGCAGCTTCATCGGTTTATCTACCAAGAGGACGATAGTCTGGACCTGGAAACTTGACTGGTCGCCGCATCTTTTCACACTTTTGTGGCCGAGTTGGTTACTTGATTTAGGAAGGATGCATTTTTTCGTTAATGTTGCGATATACAACAACCTATTATTAGGAAACCTATTGTTTATATGTAATTATGAAACAGACAGGGTTTTGTAGACGTGTTTAATTGATTTTCAGCTTAGCTAATGACATTAGTGGACATCCAGTGGTTGTAGAAGATGTTAAATTTAGGCACAAACGTACATGAGGTTAACAAGACAAAAAACCTTCATCACTTATGAAAAGAAAAAGGAGGAAGTCGCTTTTAGGAAAAGACGGATTGGGAAAATTTAGTCTCCGTAATAATTCTTCCAACAGTCAAGTTTTTACGGGGGGGAATGTTTAACATGTTTTCCACACATGAAAAACTTTTAAATTAAAATAAATTCCCTTTTACAATGCAAATAGAAATTCATTTAGTGTTTGGACAGATCGATACTACCTTTGGAGCGCCTGTTCGGATGATGAGGAGCTCGAGCTAATATGAAAAGTCACCATTTTCACCTAACACAACACAACATACTTTGTCACGACTCAATCCAGGAAGTACAGTACAAGGTCAATAATGCTTCTCAGAGTTGGACAAACTAACTGCATGTAAAACAAAAACCTTTGTTCCGCAGAAAATCCCTTATCAGTGAAGGTCAAACACTGTGAGTGGCCCAAGGAGCTGCCCAGACCACATGACCTGCTTTCACAGGCTTTCTGATTAGATAACAAGTCGGGCACTGTCACACGTTTGGGCCCCGATAAATGAAACATAGCTCTGCTTCGTACGCCTAAAAGGTGGCAACGATATTCAAATGTAGAGGTCATTGAACACATGGACGACCATCAAACAGAGGTCCACCTCATATTTATAAACCCTGTTTCACGTGGGCATGAAAACACCTGATTTATTCTCATACTAGATGAGAGTGAGTTGCTGTTTTTTTTTAAGAGAGAGGATAGAAAAGCAAGCAAGGAAGCGGTCCCTTCTTCATTCTCAAGGTGCTGCTGTAACCCTAGCAGAATCATGAAAGTTGACAGTTCATTTTTCACAGGGTCATAGATCACACAGTCTTATGGAGTAATGGGCTTCGGGGAGCCAACTTTATGAGAGCTAAGATAGTTAGGAGACATGTGCAGGAGGTGGCGCAGGGAGCTGAGGTCCTGCTCTGACTCATCCAGGGTTATTCTCTCCGTGCTGGGGAGCCAGAGGGTTGCGCCACAATCCCAGTAAAATGAACGCGTAATAAAGATTAATCTGTTGCTAGTCGCCAGGATAATAGCTTCTAAACTTGCTTGAAATAAGCCCGAAATCACTTCAGAGCCAATCTCAAAAGGGTTAGCGAGTGTCTAGGATTCCTTGGTGGGTGTGAGGAAATATATATGTGTTTATCTGATAGGTCTGATGTTTATGTCTTTGCTCTGCTGGCAAAAATGAAATTGTCTTTCAAACATTTCATATCCACCCCTGTCTGTCTGTGTGTGCGTGCCCTTCCCAGCTAGTGTTGGTGTTTGGGGGGGTGCATTACTGTAGTTTGCAGCTCTGCTGGGCAGTAGGGGTTAAACACTCACCAGACGCTTCTGGCCTCTTCGTGCCCCCTGTGGACGCGCCACCTCCGAGGCCATTGAAAGCAGGTAGGTTGTCGTTGCTGTAGGCTCGCAGGACAGACAGCATGTTCATCTGCTGCTCTAGGTGGTTATGCGGCTCGGCCTTCAGCAGTCCCGGAGGACCCCCGTGAGGGAGGAGGCCCAGACCCTGCTGCCACTGTTTCTCCAGGAGCACAGCCTGGTTTTTAGATGGCGGGACCAACGAAATGGATTTCATGGCGGTGGAAGCGGCCGCGAGGCCAAGTCCGGTTCTTAGGCTCACAGAGCAGTCGTCTTGGAGTTGACCGGGGTGATTCTGGAGGTGCTCTGAAACCGGGATTTCTTCTTTAGCTGCCTCGGTTTGGCCGTGCTCATCTCTTTTTTTCTCGTCGCCATCAATTCCTGCCTCTTCGTCCTCTTCGTCCGACTGATTGGGGTGTCTTTTGGGGGTAGCGGGCGGGGTTTCATTTCCACCGTGTAGCCTCGTCTTCACGACTTCATCGTCGGACCCGGCCTGGTCGTCTTCTGCATCGCCACAGGAGCCCCTGTCTCCGAGGTGATCGTCTCCAGCCGTTTCTCCAAAGCTCTGGTTGGGAAGGTCGATTCCCTTCTCGTCCGAGACCGCGTACCGCTGCACAGTGTGGTTGGCGGTTGGGGAGCCGTCATACAAACCGCCGAACCTCTGGTAAAATTCACTCTTGAAGGGGTTGTACGGCGGTTCCATGTAGTTTTTCCACCCCTCTTTAGATTTGTCTCCATCTCTGTCTGCGTCTTTGTCCAGGACAGCCCCGGTAGTCTTGGCGTTGGACAAGTGAGTCATGGAGGTAGTGTGAGAAGCCTCAGCGAGGGGCTGGTGGCCCCCGTCGGCTCTCTGTGGCGGGGCCTTGCCCAGGTGGTTGGCCTGGAGGTGTAGCGCCATGAGCTCCACCGAAGAGGTGGAGAAGGAACAGAAGAGGCATCCGTGCCACGCCACGTTATCGTGGATGGTGACCGAAGAACCCGGGAGAGATCCGGATGCAGACTCGGGCCGCACCGACACCGACAGATCGAGGGGTTCGTACTGGGAGCCGGGTTTGCCGGGCCCTTTGTTCTTTTTGACTTCGGGCTTGTCCTCTCGCTCTTGATCGGCTGCGACGGCCCGCTTTGCTTTGGGCTCGCCGTTGTCGTGATAGCCATGAGCCGGAAGCTGACCGGCACTCTGGCTGTCCCTCAAATCTTTCTTCATCGAGCTGAGGACAAAGCTGTCCATGAAGGCCTGAAGAGAACCTTGAAAGTGGACTCCGTTTCCCATCATGCTTTGGTAAGCCCTACTCAGGTCAGAGAAACTGTCTGGCGCCGTCGAGACCAGCGAGGACGAGCCGTCGGGAGTTTTCACGCTCTCAGCCGAAGCTGCGGAGTCAAACCGTCGGTCTCCACGCTCCTGATCGTGTGGCGATAACATGGCGGCGGACGCCCACTGAGGCGGGAGCAACGGCGCTCCCCTGAAGTCCATGTTTGGAGGCATGCTCTTAAAAACATTACGGAGGACATCTGGCCGGGCAAAGATGCCCCCTGGGGCAATCTTTCCGTGATCCTCTTTGTGGTCCGAAGCAGGGGTGTGGCCAGAAGAGGCGGAGCCATTTTGGCGCTCGCGGTGGTGGCGTTCCAGGTGGTATTTCAGACTGGCAGACTGGGTGCCAGCGTAGTCGCAATGAGGGCACCGGTAGGGTTTCTCTCCTGAGAGACCAAAACAGAGACAAAGAAACAGAAAAGACAGGGAAAGTGTGAATAATTAACCTGATTATTAGATTGACTGGATATCAAAATCTATTTATTGGAACAGGGAACGTGGACCCAAGGGTCATGTAACCTCCCCGAACAAAGAAAATGAGGTCAACTGAGAGGAGTTCATAAAATTGATATGCGCTCGATTGAGTCTTACAATTCCCTTAAACCCTGGCATCAAAACACGGGCAAATTCCCGATCCCAACCGAGGAAGACACGATCGGGAGGCTCCTGCATTCACCAGCAATTCTGTCTCTTGCTTTTCTACAGACACGAGCTCTGTTCTGCTTGGTAAGTGTGTGTGTGTGTGTGTGTGTGTGCGCGCGCAGAAGCCATCTGAATTTGGGTCGATCCAGCTCGATCCAGCCCCACCAAGTGAGCCATCACTCACATCACCACCATCATTTCACCATATGGTGCTTTCCGTCCAGCACGAGAGATAGCATTCGAGCTGACAACCGAATTGTCCCGATGCTATCTCTGTTTGCGCGGGGACGAGCCCAGGCGGAGGGGGTGTTCCAGCGTATCCGCGCGGAGGCGTTGGCCCCGCCTGTGCGATCGCAGCTGCCTCCCGGCCCCGCTGTCGCCGCCCTGCAGCACGGCGCTGCAAACGCGCGTTCTCCGAGTTTATCTGGAGGAGCACGAATTAGCCGCGATAGCTTCCCAACCTGGGGGACTGAGAGCAAAATATACATATTGCAATAGCATATTGACGCCGTGTAAAAAAATAAAAAGGAAAAAGGGAGAGAGACTAGCAAACGTGTGCAGACAACATATGTGAAGCACATGCTTGTTGGAGTAAAGATGAAGGTTAGGAGCAATGTGATTCACTGCAGGACAAACAGATCAAAGCAATTTATTTAATGGTAAGAGAGGGGTGAAGCTGTCGTGTAACATTTACATATATTTATTTATGTTCCGCATCCATATTCATGAATATTCCTGATAATGGTATAACTCCAGCATTATTCTGAATTATTCCAGAAGTGGATCTTCCATTGGAATGATACTCGGGGTTGAAATAGAACACATCCTGCAAGCAATTATAATAGGCTTGGAGTCTGAGCCAGATTTGGATTCATTAAACAATGAACGGAGCGGAAGAAAAATGCTAAGCTTGATTTCTTTTCAAACATATACATAAAAAGTTCCCAGGATAGAATTTCTTTTGGGGGGTTAACAGTGACGGGGTGAAAGAGAGGCAGATTGCTGGAATACGACATATGAAAGGAGAGATGAAGTTGTTTTTCTTGTGTCTGCAGATTTGTCTCCATCTCTTTCTGCTCTGTATATATAGACCGAGCATATAGGGCCACAAAATGTTTGGATTACACACACGGAAAACATTCCATAAAAGGAAAAAAGGCATTGTTACGCAAGGCTGGTTTGAATGATTTAAGTCGGGCTGTGTAGTAAATCATGGATATAATTAGCAAATGGCATACTGCTCAAGTAATTTATCATTATTTAGAGGGCACCATTCCAGAAAAAGACTCTGCGATCTGCAGACCTACTGCAGAGTCCTCAAATCCGGGGCTGCAAACACCAACTCGATACAATATTGATACAGGCGAGGGACCCACGGGGAGGGGGCACAAAAGAAAATTGAAGGTGCAAATGTTTAAGGAGACAAGAGGCATTTCTTTGTCTCTCCTCAAATTATAGGACACAAAGGGCGGGTGTGGGGGTGGGGGGGGTGTGGGGGGGGTAGGTGCCACTATACATAGAAAGGCAGCGATATGATATCTTTTCTCTTACACTTGAGTGGCTATGAGGCATAGAGTATATTTAAAATAAACCATAGCAGATGAGCTTTTAACCCAATAAGTGCTTCTCCTGTGAGCTGCCGAACAGAGGCTCGGTGCTGATTTAATAAGGAAACGTCCCTGATGCAAATGATCATTCTCAATTCCTCTAACTGGACAAAATGATATTCTAGGAGCCAAATTAGACAGAAATTAGACTGATCTGATCTTTTTCCTCCTCCTCTTCCCTTATAAGAGGTTGTTAATGTTCAGAATGTGGGGGGCACAGAATGATGAACCGTCTCCATGTCTAATAGGAGACAGGCAGCACCTATACGTCAGCCTCTATAAGGGGAGGGATACAAACATTTGGCTAAGATCAGGTTTCTGTTAGCACCTAGCCTTCACCTAGCACAGGTCAGAGAGTCGACACGAGCATGTCCTGCACCAGATTAGATCTAAATGTGTGGGCGCCAGTGTGCAAACGCCTGTTTATGCGTGCGTGCAGGCCCGAGCCCGCCAGGACGCCGGTGTTTGTGTCTTCCAGGGCCATTTGGACCGGCTAAGACATCTGCTCCATCATACGTCAGGAGTCTGCTGTGACATCTGGGGAATATACTGTACCCTGCCTTGCAACATTACACACAATTTACTGCTAAAGGTCATTATGTACCCGTTAATCCACTTTTAATTGATATCAGTGCAAACAGCACAACCTCCCAGCCACATGACGGATCGCTGCTGCCACAAACGCAGAAAATGGCAATTTGGAGGTTGAAAATAGAATAGGGAACTTTTCGTTGCCTGTTTTCCTACCTGATTATTTTCTTAGGCATGCCGCTGGGGTGGCAAGCTGGAGGAAATGGCAGCGTTTTAGCATTAAACACGAATAAACCGACTTCACCTGTGTGCATGAGTAACGCGCGAGAGCGCCATAGAAACAACCATGTAAATACCCCAAACCATGGAGGCAGATAGGCAATTAAAATGGATTTAAAGCTTTGACATACTGGGAAATGGATTTCCACTTGGTCAGAGGGATGGAAAACAAAGCCATGTTGCACGTGTCCTCAGATGTGGACAGAAAGGTTGGACATCTGGTTCAAATCACCGCTTTCGGCCCGTCCGGGTTAGCATCCCGCACTCACATAGCCAGTAGAGCTGCGCCAGACTGTTAGCGCGCAGCAGAAAACCAACGTGTTGGACTGGATTTGAAGCACCGGGCTAGCATACGCGGGCTTAACTCAAAATATATTGCAAACACTGTGGCCACTGTAATGAATTAAAGTGTCACCCAGTGCCACGCCGTGTCTCGCTGATGTGCTTTTAATTCTGTTTAAGGAACAATGGAGCTCTGTGCACGCAGGAGCGAGATGTATCAGGCTCGGGCGGCCTGGCAGCGGGATCAGCTCCTTTTGGTTTTTGGCCTTTTCACGGGATTTGTTGACAATGAAACCAAATGCAATTTTCAGGCCTTATCCTTTAAATAACAGGTTACAGCGGCGAATTACGGCTAATGTTATTGGGATTAGCGCCGCGACAGAGACGGAAATAATACGCGTGCACTGCGTCGGTGCCAGGCGCACGGCAGCCGTTAAGTGCAGCCGGAGATGCTACGGTAGCGATAAGAAACAGTGTAAAAGGGGAGAAAAATGCATTAAGCGGGGGGGATTCTGATGTGAGAGATGGGGAGGATGATCACAGGTCCCTCTTGATTCATCTGGATTACAAGGTTAGGTTAAGGTTAAGTGACACGGCCAGGTTTATCTCCCCTCCTTCTCTTTTGTGTCTCCGTTTAAAGGTGAGCCGGCGCCTTTATTGGCTATGCAGCTCTGCCCGAAGTTATGTGTGGTGATTGTCAAGAGCAAGGACCTTTTTATTTTTTACACACAGCTGCTTACTGCTAAATAGTGCCTTGTCCAGAAGGGGACAATCTGGGCCTCTAATTGCTGTCACTGAAGCCTAGATTCATTATGTGACTTTCCCATTAAAATGTGAGCATTAATTTGTATAATGAAATATCACCCTCTGCAGTGTGTTCATTAGCTGTGGCCCCACACTGCAGCACCACAGTCGCACAATGTTAGCTACCTAGAAAGCTGTGGTTAATTTTGCTAATGGATATTTTCCCACTCACTGTTCAAGAGGAAATTAATACTGTAACATTAGCTCTTTAACTTTTAGAGAAATTTAAAGTCACTTCATTCCTTTCAAGCCGCTGTTAGCTGCTCATTAATCTCAGTGTCGCATTGCACAATGCCGCCTCGGCAGAAACGCCGTTGTGGCGTTCGCGTCGCATTAGGGTGAGGAGCGGCGGTGAATGTCTGCGCGCTGTCGCTAACGCACAGCCGGGATCTTTAGCCACAGCAAAAGTCATCTTGTGAACTTTTGCTGGGTGTAATCAAGATGTCACTGAGGAGCTGGTGTGATTAGGTTATGGGGATGATTTAAAGGCCACGTGTTGGGGACGCGTTCGATACGCCGACGCCAACGCCGCGATAAGCCCGCAGCCAGAGAAACATCCCTTTCCTTAAGACAACATCTTGGCTAACCTTTCCCACTTGTGCGCGGGGGCGCAGAGTGCCGAAGATTAAGGGGCTTCTTTTATTGTAGTTTTGACACTCCGATGGGTAAATCTAAAACACACTTTATAGAAGAGACGGGACGAGCTCGCTTAACTGTGTGTTTTCCGGCGTGATTGAATGCCCGGCCCGGGTTAAGGTCTCTGCTTCCTGTTCCACGATATATGGCCCTCATGGGTATCCTTACTGCGCTGCGTTAAAAAGGCATAACTCACCTCGGCTCGCCACTTGACTGATTCTGCATCGGAAGCCATTTTCAGCCCCCGCGCACTATTTAACTCATGGTCACGATTTAAAGATCCACATTATTAGAATATGGTGACGATGGTCCAAAGGTGGACGGAGACACATATATGAGGAAGCAGCCGCTACAGGCTGGAGAGGGAGATAAGGAGCGATAACTCAGGACCTGGTGGAGCTGCTGGGGTTCTGGCTCTGGCCTCTGTCCACCCATCCCATCATTACTACACCTTTAACCCAACAAGAGGACAAGCGGGGCGTCACGGGAGCCCCGCTGGATGGGAGGTACGGGGGTGAGACGCCAAGACACCTCTCTCTCACGCATACCCCTGGTCTGTGGACAGACCCGCATTGTTTAGCGTCGGACGTTATTGAGGGTTAGCAAGTGTGAAATTGCCCTCTGGGTGATGTCATGGGAGGACTCGGGACCCTTGTTGTGTTAATTGGAGCTCAATGAAATGATGAGTATGAAGAGTCATTATAGCGGCCTTAAGACACAATGACACATTGTTTGGAGATGCATACTTGTGCACGCGATCTTTACAGCATCTACGGCGAGGGAGCTGCCTGCCCCAAAGGCCCAGAAATACTGCGTGGACCCGCGTTTAACGGAACCGGGTCAAAAAGGCAGAACAAACCCCAGATTTGGACCTGAAAGAGGCGAATGGGAGTCGCTACCAGGCTGACCTGCCCCCGGCTGCAGCCACACCGGCGGGCGTACTGACCTGTGTGTATCCGCAGGTGGACCTTGAGGTGATGAGAGGTGCGGAAGGATTTGCCACAGTAGGGGCAGTCCTTGGGTGAGGAACCCAGGTTGCGCTCGCGATGTTGGGGCAAAGACGGCGGAGCGGCCCCCGACACCTTCGCCACGTCGTCCCCGAGATCTGCAGCATGCGAGAGGAGGAAATGACAAATGGAACCATGTCGGGCTTCACTTTTAACCCCCCTCCCCAACACACACACACACACACACACACATTGTCTCTGATTGCCCCCCCCCCCACTCAAATGTGTGAATGCCACACAAAGTCAAATGCATCAAAGGGGTTCAGGGGCTGTTTCCCTCCCTGACAGAACGCTGACAGTTAATAAGCTTTTCTTTAGGAACACCACAGTCCTGAGATACCCCCCCCCCCCCCTTCCCTCACACACACACACACACACACACATTCAAAAACCCTGAAAACTACCAAAGCCTCTCTTTTCTCCTCCTGCCCTTCCACCCACCCCCCCATCTTTCATATTATTATCACTCCCATTTAGCATATGCTGGATTGCAGTGCAAAAAAAAAAAAAAGAAGAAGAATAAAAAGAATTAACAATGCTAAATAAGAGCGAGCGAACAAACAGCGGGGCCGGATTCGGCTGCGTCAGCAGCCGCGGATCTGCTCGCGTCTCTTCCTGTGACCTGATTTTGACAGCTACCTGTCAGAGATATGATAGGGTGATAACGGGTTTGACCCCGCCCTCCGCACGCCACAAAAATGATGATGCACAGTCTAGTGAAAGAGCGGTCTGTTATCAACACCATCACCCCCCGCCCCCCCCCCCATCCTGAATGAGAGTCGAAAATGACTGACGACAACCTGGGAATGTGTTGACAGCAGCATAATCTGAGGTGAAGGGTGGCGCCGCTGGATCGTACGCGCCGGCCTTGTTGTTGCCGTGGTTAAGAGCCTGTGATGTGCTGACAACGTTTAGAGACCCCGGCAACACACTTAAGCCGAGAGAAACACACACTTCAAAAGTAACGCAAGCACACACCAGCTGCTTGATCCGTTTTGTCGCCTTGTAGCTGTTGAATTAAAAATATCTGCACCAGTTCCGGTGCCATTTGATGGACATCGCCGCGCGGGAAGTTCAGCACCAGCCCAGACTTTGAAGACTCTCCCATCGGGGGAAAATTTATATGGAAACACAAGCGAAGAAGCCCCCTCTGCTGTTCTTGTTTGTTGTGCGTTCTCTCTTTAATCTGGTGGAGAAGCTCCGGTTTAAAAAGGCGACTCGATGCATCAAAAGCTACGAGTTTTTAGCCAATAAATAGAATATTCCTGCGCTCAGAGGTCGTGCAGAACCGTCAAAAATGCTATTTCCTCTCTAATCCAACACGTGATTCGGCATGTGTGGGTCAAATGGGAGCAAAGCTCCGAACAGAGGGAGGAGAATCAAAATCAGGCTCAGGCGACCCCGCCACACACAATGAGCCACATTTTTAACAGTAGCCTAATCTTCCCGCCCCCGAACCCCACCAACTCAACCCATTCAGCCCCCCCCCCCCCAATCTTCCAGTCAAATAAGGGTTGGAGAATGGAAAGACCAAAGTCAGCAAGTCCGCTTCCATTCAGCGGAGGCTGCTATCAGGCCGACGGCTATTTACCACGAATGTAGCTAAAGGCAACCTCAGTGTTCCGCCTGTGACGGGCAAACGGGCCGAGGACGCGGCTCATTCCATCAACGTGACAGAGGTTTCGGATGTTGCCTTCAATTTAAAACCCGCTCTTAAAGAAAAGAGCGTTTGGTTTTAAACAGAACTTGGACGTGGAGCATAAACGTACGGATTCTTGCGCGGCATTAGCATGGGCTCGCTAAGCCGGCGCCACCCTGTCCTCGTGCGTTCCCTGCAGATAGCAGCTAAACGCCTGGGAGTGCGCACGGGTCCCTGGGAGCTGGGTTCAGGAGCGCACCATACTGTCACCAGCGTCGCCTCCTCAGAAACATATTTAGTGCGGTCTACTGTACAGATCCCCTCTTTGGCAAAGCTTCCCCCGGATCATGTAGCAGACAGCGGCCCACCTGCCCAGCCCAGATGGGGTTAAAATTAAAAACCCAAAAACACAGATTAGAAGCAGGACCACACACACACACACACACACACACCCACACACACACAACCTTATGTGTCAGGGTTGGGAGAGGAAGAGACGCTAGTATAGCAGCCCTCTAGTAATAGGTGGGCGACCCCAAACACACGTGCACACACGCCTACAGGCAAACAACAGAATACACCCCGTCACACGTGGCGAGCTATTAAGCATGCGGCCCGCTAACGACGGCCGCCACTGACGGGGTGTCCGCCATGTCTGTCTTTAATCAGGTGACTGATCCGCAGCGTTTAATGCGGCTGTTCCAATTACTGTAAAAGTCATCCTGCTGCATATAACCACAAATATTGACATTTTATTGCACAACACATTTATGACATTTTGAAGGTCACCCTGTATATTAGGCATCACTGTTTACAGCTGGGGGGAGGGGGGGGGACTACTGTTGACACTATAACTAGCCTTTATTTTTCATCTTTTTGCATTTTTAAAGGAAATTCTTTACAGGGTTTGTAATGTATTCTTTAAGACCCCAGATTTGAGGTTTGAAGGACGTTTTTGTGAGAGAAGAGAGAGAGGAAACAACAACGGCCGCTAATTTAGGAGATTCTGCATCGGTCGTGACAAAAATCTGGCGAAATCCGGGAGAGTTGTAAAGTTCTGCCGATTAAATATGTGATGAAAAACACAACGATAACGAGGAGTTTTTACTAAACGCCCTTGTTATTTTGGAAAAAAAACCAGACGCTCGTTTGACATTTTCAGCCATTGATCACATTCGAATGTCAAACGCTGTTGCGCCACGAGACGGATCCTAATTTTCTGGCCCGCGAAAGAACAGAACTCATAGAAAAAATGAATCCAGGATCGCAGGTAGAGCAGCTTTTAATTAAAACAGCGCGTCATGACATCGTCTCCCATCAAACAGCTTTATTGTTTCTGAATGTCCTCCCTCACCTCACAACTGTTACTGGTACAAGAGTATTGGGGGTGGGTGGGGGGGGGGGACATGTATAATTCAGCTAGATCTGATCTGAGACCAGCTACTTTCCCCTCTGCCTTTACTGGTGTCACAGCGGCGTAATGGAACATGCCAGAACAAAGGCTCTGAGATCAGATTGGAGCAGAGTTGAGCAGGCCATCTGGGAGGCAGGCTGAGTATCAGTCACTCTGCCTGCTGCCTGCTGTACTCACACTCCCCTTTGAGAAACAGAGTGTGAAAGTACAACTGTGTGTGTGTGTGTGTGTGTGTGTGTGAGGGAGAAACTCACTGACAAACACACATCACCAGGATCTTGCAATGAATCAAGCCATGCATCACCACCGTGGGGATACGCCACCAGGGTGGCCTCCATAACGGACTGACAAATAAATAAATTGATAAGGATTTTTGGTGCCTGCGCACGTGCGTGCGTGCTCGTGCGGGCGCCCGCGGGACCGCCGGGACTCTCTGAGCGCTCGCAACAGCCACACCCAGTTTAAAGGATTTGGAGAAGAAAAAACAAAACAAGGAGAAATCATCAAGAGCAGCGGGATCGATCGTGCGTCTATATGATGCCAGTTCCTTAATGGGGCTCTTTCAATCACACTTTGCCGTCTAAATGTTCTGTGTGTTTGATTAGCGTCGTATCGCTTTCAGGAAATACAAGGAGGGGATAGCACATCAGTCATAAAGTCATAAAAACAGAGGATGTTTTTCTCTCCGTTGGCCATTATTGTAATGTGTCATGTGACTCGGGCGTCATGTGACTGCCGGCCTTTCCCCGTAGCCAAGTAAGCGCGTGTGTGTGTGTGTGTGTGTGTGCTTTTTGGGGAAAGAGGAGGCAGAGGCGGGTGTTTTTTTGTTTTTTTTTCTGTATGGGAAGGGGGGGGCTGAAAAGGGGGGAGATATTAAGAGAGATTGGGCGAGAGCAAGTGTGGGAGGGAAAGAGTAAAATGTGGTGACATCATTTGAAAGGCATTAGGCTTTTAAAAATGCGCCCAGGGGGACTTGATTTCCTTACACCAGAGCAACACAACACCATCCGGCCTCGCTCTCCCTCTCTCTCTGTCTCTGTCACTCACACACACACACACGCACACACATGTCTCCCAAAGACCCCCCTTTTTTATTTGGACCACTGCCATCTTTGTGAGAGTCTGGTTTATGCGAGTTAATCAATTTGAGGTTTAGTTACACTGCTGATGCTAGCATTCCAGCCGCTGCTAAAACGTAATCTAAACTCGCAGAATTTATTAACTAAACACCAATTATCATTAAACACCGCCGCATTATCTCCCTCCTTTTACTACCTGACAAGGACTACTTAATGAAATTTTAGATTAAAGTTATGCATTCTGTGATTTACGGCCGTCGGAGCCGCGGCGCTCTTTTAGCGTGCAGATGTGTGGTATCTTTTTTTTTTTTTTTTTCCCTTTTCTATAAAGACGTACACGTGGGATCTCTCGGGTCTCTAAGGAGTTGCAACAACCAGGTCTAGACCACGAAGAACAAGCAGGAAAGAGGAGGGTGGGGGGGGGGCTGCGCAGAGTTATTGTTGCACCGGCGACCCTGTCAAGCAACAGCAGCAACACCAGAGACCAAACCCAGAAAAATAGAAATAAAGGCAGCGCGGATTGTTTACCCACGCTAGGCCTGTGAGATGAAACCGGCGTTACATATAAGGTGGTGGGGTAAACAGGGGCACCAGATGTTCTTTGATGTTAATAATGGCATTTATTATTAATATTAATTAGATCGCGTTCAGCAATACATTTGGGCCATTTCCAAGTCAATTAAGCAAAATGGCATCCGGGAGGTGTTGAAATGCCGTTTTTAAGGCAGGTGCTGCGCAGCCCCTTATTAAAACATGTTCACAGCTCCCACAAAAACAAGCCATTTCCAGCACCGTTTTATTTATTTCCTCTTTGTTAACGCTTCTTTCCTCGTGAATAGCGGCGGTGGCCACCGTATCTCCAAAAACACATATGTCCACTTTAACTGCAGCCTATCTAATTAGAATATACAGGAAGTGCTGAATCCGGGGGTGCAAACATGTCGCGTCAGCATCAGAGCGACCCACTGTTTGTCCCACGCCGTTGAAAGACCCGGAATCCTCCTCGTCACTTTGTCTAATTTAACGCCCGGCGTTAAATCACATACATGCTAAACGCATGACCCGTTCCACGTATTTGAGTCGAGCCGTAGAGCAGGACAGGAGGTTCCTGATGCATCAGTACAAAGCAGATTCCAGCTTTACCAAAGCTAATTAGACAGAAAGAGCCAGAGGCCTCACACCAGGGAAGGGGGGGGGGGGGGGGGTTGTCTGTCTAATCTATACAATCCTCGGCTATATGTGCAAAGATTAAAGAAATAAATACATTGATATACAATGAATGAATATGACTACAGTGACTTACTACACCTCTCAGTCCTCGTGTGTGTGTGTGTGTGTGTGTGTGTGTGTGTGTGTGTGTGTGCACTTGTAGCCCTGCTTTTGGCAGCAGGCTCCACTATTTATTCCATCCAAAGCTGGTGGAGACACCAGCCTACAATGGTACATTAACAATCTGTGCGTTCATTTATCAGTGTGCACGATTTGGACTCTGCGTTCATGGCGCGCTGCACTTTTCATGGCTGAGAATTAATGAACAAGCCTCCCCTGCAACAAACATGCACCTGTGCTGCAGAGATGCTAATCACAAACATTTATATTTATTAGTGAACGCCTGCACTAAAAGTGGGGGGGGGGGCAGGGAGAGAGAGAGGAATAGGGAGAGAGAGGGGAGAGAGGAGAGATGAGGAGAGAGAGAGAGGGGGGAGAGAGAGGGAGAGAGAGAGAGGGGAGAGGGGATAGAGAGAGAGGAATAGGGGAGAGAGAGGGGGGGAGAGAGGAGAGATGGGGAGAGAGAGAGGGGGGAGAGAGGGGGAGAGGGGAGAGGGAGAGAGAGAGAGGAGAGAGAGAGGGGAGAGAGAGAGAGGAATAGGGGAGAGAGAGAGGGGGGAGAGGGGGAGAGAGGAGGGGGAGAGAGAGAGAGGGGAGAAAGGGGGAGAGGGGGAGAGGGGAGAGATGGGGGAGAGGGCAGGGAGAGATGAGGGGGAAGAGGGGAGAAAGAGGGGAGAGAGGAGTGGGAGAGAGAGAGGGGAGAGAGGGGGAGAGGGGAGAGAGAGGGGGGGGAGAGAGAGGAGAGGGGGAGGGGGAGAGGGGGGGAGAGGGGAGGGAGAGAGAGAGAGGAAGAAGGAGAGAGGGGAGAGTGGGAGAGAGAGAGAGTAATAGGGGAGAGATGGGGAGAGAGGAGGGGGAGAGAGAAAGAGGAAGAAGGAGAGGGGAGAGAGAGAGATGGGGAAGAAGGAAGAGAGAGGGGAGAGAGAAAGGAGGAGGGGAGAGATGGGGAGAGGGGATAGATGGGGGAGAAGGAAGAGAGAGAGGGGGAAGAGGGGAGAGATGGGGAGAGGGGAGAGATGGGGGAGAAGGAAGAGAGAGGGGGAAAGAGGGGAGAGATGGGGAGAGGGGAGAGATGGGGGAGAAGGAAGAGAGAGAGGGGGAAGAGGGGAGAGATGGGGAGAGGGGAGAGATGGGGGAGAAGGAAGAGAGAGGGGGAAAGAGGGGAGAGATGGGGAGAGGGGAGAGATGGGGGAGAGGGCAGGGAGAGATGAGGGGGGAGAGGGGAGAAAGAGGGGAGAGAGAGAGGAAGAAGGGAGAAATGGGGGAGGAGGGGAGAGAGCAATAGGGGAGAGATGGGGAGATAGAGAGGGGAGAGAGAGGAGGGAGAGAGAGGAGGAGGGGAGAGGAGGAGGGGAGAGATGGGGAGAGGGGAGAGATGGGGAGAGAGAGGGGGAGGGAGGAAAATACTGTCGTTTTTTTCTTGCCTTGGAATGAACAGATCCTGCTTTCTGTGTCAGAATAATTGTATTTCTTGAAAGGCAGGTTGTTGAACTGTAACATTTACCTGCTGTATTTAAGCAGAATGACCTTCACATTTTCTTAAACCATCAGCAGACACACACACACACACACGCACACACACACACACACACACACACACACACACACGCACACACGCCTGTCTTCACAATCCAGCCTAAAACACGAGCTGCTTGATACGGTTCCCCACAGGGTCACGCCCAACAGCCAGAGCCAGTTTGAGAGTGGTTCATGTTAATTTCTCTCACCAGTCATCCCAGCCTGATTCCTCTCTACGTGGCCTTTCTCTCCGCCTCTCCCCTTTCAGCCCGACAGAAGGTGGCTCTCTCCCTCAGTAAAGGCTATGCCTCTGCCCAGAGGAAGAGGAATGGTGCCATAAGTTTCTCCCTGGCACCGGCCCACCTTTGTTCCCCCCACTTCAATTCTGTTTCAGGCTTCAAAGAGCATTGGAAAAAGAAACACACACACACACACACAAACAAACACTCGATTACACACACACACGTCTGAGGGAGCACTGATGTCTCACTAACTTTATCATTCTAGCAGGGTGATCATAGCCCTGTTGAGAGGCTGCGGATGATGCTTGAGGTAGGACGTGTGTGTGTGAGTGTGTGTTGGTGTGTGTCGTGTGGTGTGTGTGTGAGGTCCGACCATGTCTGCACGTATGCATGAGAGCACAAAAGGCAGATGGGGACAGAGGTGGGTGTCTTTAAGACACGGAGAGCAATTACTAATGGCTTTGTGTGTTTGTATACACACATACTTGCAAGCATGTGTGCGTGTGGGTGTGTGTGTGTGTGTGTTTGTGCAATGTTGTAATAATCAGGGTGTATATTCATCATGTCCCCTCTCAGTCTGCTTTGGCAGGAAGTGGTGTGGTTACCATTAGTGAAGGATGACTAGGTCGCTGTCCCGTCTAGCGGGCTAACGCTGCTTTCTATGGATAGCTAAACGCAATGAGACGATCATGACGGACTCTTCGAGGACAAATGTAAAGGCAGATATGAGAAATATAAGATAAATGGCTGCAACTGGAATCAGAAGACGCTGGTGGGGATGATGGGGAAGGCGCAGAAGAATCGTGATGACGGAGAAAATAATGTAAACAAGGAAGGGAAGGGATCAACGAAAGCAACCGGGGGCTAAGGAAGAAGAGCGACGGTGTGCACGTGGGACGGCGAGCGGCTGACAGGCCCGCGTCCGAGCGGTCCTCTGTAGGCACCGCATACGTGGAACGGCGCCTTAAAATGACAACCGTCGCCGTTCCCCTTTAACACGGCGTAATGCTGCCATTGATTTGCTATTCATGCGCCTGCATGCTAAATCAACCGCAGGCACAATAGGCCAATCATCAAACCCATCTACAGTGGCAGCGCCCCATCCCGCCCTCCATCCACCTGGCACTGGCTGCTTCTATACTGTACCGGGGCATCAATGCTCTGCACACTGAAGCCATTAGTGGCGTTATTCTCCATCAATGAAAATGAATCAATTAAGCCTCATTAAGAGTGCATATTAAGCTGGAGTAATTATCGGGCGGGGAATGTGCAGTGATCAATAGCTGAGCAACATAAATGTGCACTTTAAGACATATATTACCACAAGGGGTGACGACTACTTTTAACAAGGCCACTGAGGAGGGGTTATTGAAGTGGGTAAATCTGCCTGACGCCACGCATACAGTGCGTGTGTGTGTGTGTGTGTGTGTGGGTAATGTGTGTAAAACTATTGCTTCTGCAACAGCCTTTTCAAGTAGTAAATCCAGAAACCAAGGACGTGTCAAGATTCCCTCTTCTGTGTCCAGTGTCTCAGAAAATGAAGTACAAAGATTTATATTGTTGCTGCAAACACCCCACAGGTGTGTGTGAGTGTGTGTGTGTGTGAGTGTGTGAGAGAGAGAAGGACGGTTATTTCTTTATTTTTAGGGAAAAAGGCCAATGCTCCGATGAAGGGAGCCTCGCCCTATCCTACCACTGTTCATTGATTTAATGGCTTATTGATTTATTTTCCCTTCACTTTAAAGCATATATTACATTTAAAAATAAGCCCAACAACTCCCGCCGGGGAACGCGAGCTCTTTGATTTCCCTTTCTTTTAATTTGCTCTTACGCTAACGTCGACTGCTGCCAATGCCAGGGCTCTGATGAATTGTTAAAAAAGAGAAAGACACAATGACAAGTTCCACTACGGGCCAACTCATTTATTCCCTGCTTTAGCGTCGCCCGAGCCTTTCAGACATATGTGTCTGGCATTTGTCGCCCAATAAATAAGTCCAAGCTTAAGCTATTTTTATCAAGCACGGGGACGTTTGTTCTTTATAAGTGATCATCAGTGTTTGGGGCGAATAGAATGGGAGTTAGAATCCTTTATCTTTTAGAGGCTCAACAACTCAAGACTAATTACAAATTAATCTGAATCTGGATATCTGCATGAGAGGGCCTAATAGGAACTTGTGATGTGCTCAGAAGAACTATCTGTTATATATTTATAGGGGAGCTCAACACATGAAGACAAAGAGGCCAAAACCCAAATAGGAGAGCGGCAAATAATTGCCTGCCTTCTATAACCAAGCAGCCACATCAAGGCGGAGGATTGTGGATATTAATAATTGATGGTGAACTTGATAAGACGGAGCCTGCTCAAGTTTTTCCTGGTGGAAGTTTGATGGCTGTTTTAGTTGTTCCGCCTCTTCGCTGGGTCTCAAGTGTTTTCACAGCACTTGTGAGGAAGGTCAAGTGGGCTTAGTGTTAGAAATAGAACACCAGTGCGTTAAAGCAAAGGGCTCGTTTTAACAGTATTTATCCACAATATGGGTGTGTGTGTGTGTCCGGGGGGGGGTCCACACGTGCACTACAATATCCCATATTTCCTTTTTTTTTATCTATAAAGAGCCGGGGTCACCTTGTGGGTCATTGTCTTCCCCCAGTGCACTTCGGTGCTGGCCAGGTTCCTACATTACCGTATTTTCACGACTATAAGGCGCACCTAAAACGCTGAGATTTTCTCAAAAATCGACGGTGCGCCTTATAATATGGAGCGCCTTGTTTGTGGACTGAGTTCCAAAATCTACTGTGCGCCTTTGGTGGGTGCACTACGGTAAACGCTCCGCCCATCGATTAGCGGCACACCTACACGTAAGGATCCCCTAAAATGGCGCCGGTCAAGCGAGACGCGTATGAATGAGGCTTACTTTAAACTGCAGGCCATCGGATATGCGGCTGAAAAATGGCAATCGAGCAATCTTTTTTTTTGTTTTCGCTTTATGAGGAGGCGACATCTCTCCATACGCGCGAGGACAACTGTTGCGCAGCGGCTGCCCGCGGATAACCAGGAGAGGGCGGCCATGTTCCCTAACCCTAACCATAACCAGGAGTGGGCGGCCATCTTCCCTAACCCTAACCAGGAGAGGGCGGCCATGTTCCCTAACCCTATCCCTAACCAGGAGAGGGCGGCCATCTTCCCTAACCCTAACCCTAACCAGGAGAGGGTGGCCATGTTCCCTAACCCTAACCCTAACCAGGAGAGGGCGGCCATGTTCCCTAACCCTAACCCTAACCAGGAGAGGGTGGCCATCTTCACTAACCCTAACCAGGAGAGGGTGGCCATCTTTCCTAACCCTAACCCTAACCAGGAGAGGGTGGACATCTTCCCTAACCCTAACCAGGAGAGGGCGGCCATCTTCCCTAACCCTAACCAGGAGAGGGTGGCCATCTTCCCTAACCCTAACCAGGAGAGGGTGGCCATCTTCCCTAACCCTAGCCCTAACCCTAACCAGGAGAGGGTGGCCATCTTCCCTAACCCTAGCCCTAACTCTAACCAGGAGAGGGTGGCCATCTTCCCTAACCCTAACCAGGAGAGGGCGGCCATCTTCCCTAACCCTAACCAGGAGAGGGCGGCCATCTTCCCTAACCCTAACCAGGATAGGGCGGCCATCTTCCCTAACCCTAGCCCTAACCCTAACCAGGAGAGGGTGGCCATCTTCCCTAACCCTAACCAGGAGAGGGCGGCCATCTTCCCTTACCCTAACCAGGAGAGGGCGGCCATCTTCCCTAACCCTAACCAGGAGAGGGCGGCCATCTTCCCTAACCCTAACCAGGAGAGGGCAGCCATCTTCCCTAACCCTAACCCTAACCAGGAGAGGGCGGCCATCTTCCCTAACCCTAACCCTAACCAGGAGTGGGCGGCCATCTTCCCTAACCCTAACCAGGAGAGGGTGGCCATCTTCCCTAACCCTAACCTTAACCAGGAGAGGGCGGCCATCTTCCCTAACCCTAACCCTAACCAGGAGAGGGCGGCCATCTTCCCTAACCCTAACCCTAACCAGGAGAGGGTGGCCATCTTCCCTATCCCTAACCCTAACCAGGAGAGGGTGGCCATCTTCCTAACCCTAACCCTAACCAGGAGAGGGTGGCCATCTTCCCTATCCCTAACCCTAACCAGGAGAGGGTGGCCATCTTCCCTAACCCTAACCCTAACCAGGAGAGGGCGGCCATCTTCCCTAACCCTAACCCTAACCAGGAGAGGGCGGCCATCTTCCCTAACCCTAACCAGGAGAGGGTGGCCATCTTCCCTAACCCTAACCCTAACCATGAGAGGGCGGCCATCTTCCGCACCTACTGCCAGGACAAGATAACCGCGCCCAGCCACATCACCAACATGGATGAGATCCCTCTGACTTTTGACATCCCTTTGACCCACAAAGTGGAGAAAAAGGGACCAGCACGGTGGCGATACGCACAACGAGGCACGAGAAGTCGTCGTTCACCGTGGTTCTCGGCTGCCACGGAAACGGACAGAGCGCTGGATGACGGAAGGCAAACACTCCTTCACAAAGACTATGAGGCAGCGGCGGGCGAGTTATGCCACCATATGCGGGTGGATTGTAGACGCATGGGCTATGATACCGTCTTCATGTATTGGAAGAGCTTTCACAAAATAACGCTGAAGCGGAACCGGTCGGTGGGTCTGATTCAGATGATGACAAAGAGGAATTCGGGATGTTGGACATTGAAATAGTGCAGCTGTTTAATTCAGATACAGAAGATGAAAACTTTGATGGTTTTGTGGCGGAAGAATGAATATTTTGTTCAATAAATGTGTCGAAACTCACCTGTTTTACTTCCATTGTCATTTTTTACTGTATGTTTCAGCATGCGCCTAATAATATGGTGCACCTTATGTATGTTTTACATACAGAAATAGCACACATAACTGAGACTGCGCCTATTAATACAGTGTGCCTTATGGTCGTTAAAATACGGTGAGTCATTTTAGGCTAATTAGCAGAACTTGTCTCTTTCCTG
Source organism: Takifugu rubripes (assembly GCF_901000725.2). Lineage (NCBI taxonomy): Eukaryota > Metazoa > Chordata > Actinopteri > Tetraodontiformes > Tetraodontidae > Takifugu > Takifugu rubripes. The sequence goes on along the minus strand of NC_042297.1, from coordinate 2,087,566 downwards.
CCGTCAGAGGTCCATTTTGAGGCAGGGTTTCACGTTGAGGGGGTTCAGATGGCTCGAGGTGAGCGCGCCTTGCCCACACAGGACGAGTGACGCGGTGTTTAACTTGTGCTGTCGAAACCGTGGCGGCGCTGCCCACAATCTTGGAATGCGCTGGGATTCTGACTTGACAGTGTGGTGGGTGCACGTTGACGTCCTGCTGGGGAAACGGGCTTTGATTTGCTGCCTGGTAGCGGGGCCGTGTCACTCACTATTACTCACACTGTCTCTACAGCGAGTGTCCTCAGGACTCCCCCCACCCTCTGGTCCCATGATAGGAAACCTCTGGGCGCCTTAAGTGTCGTTTAACTGCTTGCGGCACGAGTCAGCAGAGGAAATGGGTCATTAAATTCAACGAGCTGGGGCGAGCCCCCCGGCGCCCCAGATCTGTTTCCAATCAGATAGCCTTCTTTTACAGGAGAGACAGAAAGAAGCCCAAACACTGCAGCCCAGAGCAGATGTTAGCGTCAGTATGATCCAAGACGGGGATAATAAGGACCAGGACATGTGTCCATTCAAGCATGGTCCTCCTAAAGGTGTGTTAGGGACCCGCTCCCACAGAGGATGTCCTTATTAGCACAGGTGCTAACAACAATAAATGCCTAAATCCAAATACCCTTCGGTAAAGGAGGATGTTAGACAGCGTTTAGCTCCTTTAACTGTTGCCTGAATATTTTTGGAGGCATTTTGAACGTTCCAGTTCCAACCAAACACCCCATAACCGTGAATAAACCCGCCTACTGGCTCGTTATTGATGCGTCGTCAGAATCTCTCCGGCTGCATCTGCCACTGATCTCATCCAGGAAAGCAAAGGGCAGACAGTTTGCAGGACGGTAAATACTGCAAATGTTACGTGGGGCGTGTCTTCCATTTGTCCTTTCAAAAGATGCCGACGTGCGATACACTGTGCCCCCCAACACACACACACACACACACACACACACACACACACACACACACACTCCTCCCTCTTTTGCCGCCTCTGTTCTGGCAAAACACAGGACGAATGACTCGGGGAAAAAGACACACACTTGTTGCCTGGACTTTATCGCTACATTATTCTTGCAGGCTGTTCTCTTCATTTTAAGATAAATGTCTGATGTACATTTTGTGCACCTGTCGCCCCCCCCCCCCCCTTCCTCTTCCCCTTATGATAAGGGATTTCATTAACGTGAGAATGCTTGGGCTGAAAGGAACATAATTGGTTCAGTGTTGTTGTCCTCTCTGCTGCCGACGCCCTAATTTCCTCCTTGCTTTACTCTTGAGTGTTAAGTGATCATTATATCTACACAGGGGGGGCACCAAGGGTAAAATATTGACAAGCTGCGGTCAAGTTCACGCCAGACACGGAGGGCAGATGTGCGTCACTGAATGTAATGAAGCATATATAAAGAGAGAGGTATAAAAAGAAGCCAAACAAGAGAAGGAGGCGAGGAGGAAGGAGGGTTGAGGCAGGAAGACAGGTGCTGATAGACTGACAGCAGGGACAGGAAGTGATACGATCAATTTGAAAAGATCACAGATTCCAGTAATAATTTCAACGCTCGGTCCGATCCATCAGCTGCCGCCTCCTTCCCACCCCTGATGGATGACAGTATGTAAAAGATACATAATTTTTGGACTTGCCATTTACACAACATTGTACCTGAAAGCCGGGCAGCATAATAGACAGTTTAAAATGTCAGGGAACTAAGTAAGTAAGTGAGACAGGTCAGTCGGCGGAATTTTAATGAGAGGGCTCCGTCGAATGGCAGCAGCCTTGCAGCCTGGCTGACGACGGGCGGAGGGAGCACACGTGCACGTGCACATGCATTGTACGTGCTGACGAAAACACATATGTGCTGCTGCTCACATTTGCCATTTATGGAAAGAGGATGCCAGTAACCCCCGTATACATGAGAAACACCCTGAGCACACACACACACACACACACTCACACACACACACACACACGTGCACGTTAATGATCCCAGCTGTCTAAAAAATGCACAAAGTCGACGATGTCAGGATCAGTCCAATTAGTAAAAGATCCCCTTATTCTTAATTTTTAATGACTGGAGTTGACCAGTCAGTCAAATCAATCTGGTCAGGGCGTGGCATCGCGGGGCGTTCAGTGGTCGTCTGGAAACGCATGTATAGGATTTACCTATCTATCTCCGCGCAGACCTGGCTGTTGAGCTGGAGCCAGCGCCACATGATTGTGTTAATTAATCTGCCATTGTGAGCGCGGGGAACAGCTGCACGGGCTCTTGTGGCTGCGTTGTCAAAGCAAAACAATGCAACGTTAAGCTTCCCCGCTGAATCTTCCATTACAAAGGTGCCGCAACAACAGGGCTAAAGTCATAAATCCACAGATCACTTTTTACCAGAACTAATGTCTGACCTTTAAAGCAAAATAGGGGGGCTGGTTTTTTTGATTTAAAAAAAAAAAAGGAGACTGGAGGCTTCATTTGGGTTTGAAATATGGTCAGATGTGTGATAGCAAGGAGTAGGTCCAGGTTTCCCCCCCCCTCCACTCAGTAAAACAAACACACCAAGGGTGGGGGGTGGGGGGGGGGTGGACAGAGGTACAAAATGAGCAAGAGAGATGAGAAAGACAGACAAACAGATGAGTGCTGGGAGCCACCAGCTGGGTGCTGGTATTTTAAAACAAAATGTCTAACACGATTAGCGGGGATTCATTGATCGGTGTTATGTGGCGTTAATTTAAACCTCGGAGAGAGGGAAGGTGAAAAGAAAGGGAAAAAAAGCCCAAAAAAACAGAGCGCAAATCCTCGAAGAGCACAGCTCCCGTTTATGACACCTTAAAATACGATTCCGTGTCATAATGGAGAGTTTGAACGCGCGGCTTCATTTGCATGCATTTAATCTATAAGCGATTATATTTGACTGGAAACACTAAACTGAATGGATTACTTAATATAGCGCAGACAGCAACTATTTGGTTAAAACCTAAATCCTCTCATTATGGCAATAAGACCAAAATCTCACGTTCATTTATGAAACAACGTTGACCCAGGGAATATATAAATAAAATTAGGTAAACTGTGCTGACATCACAATTTATGCCTGCAATAACAGACTTCCCAAATAAATGCTTTAGCACCTCTAATCGAGTTCGCAAAATGTTCCACGAGACAACTATTTCGCCGCATTCATTACTGCTTCATTGAATTGCAATTCTATTGCTCAGAGAAATCACAGTGTTTGTCTTTATCGTGGCAGCCGCCTTCATCTTCCTTTCAGGGACTCCAAGAACCAGGGAGGAAGTGGGAGCTGGTGTGGCCCAACCGCTCGCTCTCTACGTTGAATGGCATGGCCTTGGTGCACGCTTGGCACTCCGCGAGAGATGGTGATGCACCCTGAAAAAATCATCAAGATGGTTGGCTCCCACCCCACTCTGCAGCCAAGCCCTTCTGTCTCGCAGAAAGCCCTCCAACAGCCCACTGAGCACACGAGACTGGAGGTAGAGGAGCCGCACCGGAGGCGAATCGCAGCCTTAAAGCGGGACGTGGAAGTGACGGGTTGTTTTCGTCTTGTTTAGAGGCTCGTGAGGGATGGTGGCACGCCGTGGAAACGAGATATTCCCTTCTCCCCGCAACACCGTCTCTCAATCTGCGCCCTGTTTCCGGCTGCCAAGCACCGAGTCAAACAGTGACACCGAATATGGCAGCGAATTCCCAATCAGTCGCCATACTGATAGACAACAAATGTCCTTTTTTTTCCCTCCTTTTTCTCCTCCGGACACGCCGCTCCGGGAGGGAGGTTTGAATCCTTCCTAAACAAGCCGTGCAGTTTTGAAGGCGTGCAGATGGGAGCGCGTGACACGGCGCTAACTCCCGTGTCAGAAATTTCACTCGCGGCAGCGTCTCACCTGTTCAACACGCCGGATTTGAGGAAGCCATCAAGATGCGGCATTTACCGCAACGCTGAGCAGCGGAGCGCACGCGATCAGAAGACGTGCACTTGCGCTTGACAACTCAACGGGACACTTGGGTACACTAGGATGTTGGTTTCCTCCACCAGGAGGAGAGGAGATCTCCTCGTTAGCTCCTCTCTGGTGGCTTTGTTCGTACGTAGCTTAAACGTTTGCTGTTGTGTTGGGTGTATCAAATTGGAAGAAAGATATTTTTTTTCCTTTTTTTTTCCTGTGGTAATGTGCTGTCGGCTCCCCGATTGTTGGAGTATAAAAATAATCGTCATGGAAATAGATCTCATTGACAACGTGCCATGTTCACACTGTGAGCAGCTTGTGCCTTGTGAACATAATCCAGAAATGTCCTCCAAAAACTTTCCTCCGCAAACTTTCAATCCTTCATCCCTTTTTCTGTCCTCCTCTCCAGAAGATGGAAAAGGGAGGATGCCAGAGGAAACAAAATCCCTTTATGTCAAGAACCAGCAAGAAAGGTAGAAAGGGAAGGGGGAGGGGGTTGGGCTCAAAGATCAGACCAGGACGGAAAAGGACAAACGACGTAGAAAGGACAGAGGATTGTCCAAAACAGCTTTCCATATCCTTTTTACCATTCCTGAAAATCCACTCCTTAGCTCTGTGTCTAATAGCAAAATACCTGATTCTGGTCCTGGGAGTACTGTGCCTGCACGATTACACACCACCTGCAGCCGCTGCCAGGAGAGGTGGCATTTGGCCGACCCCCCCCCCCCACCCCATCCCACCCCCCTAAGAAGGCGATTGTATGCTTAGCTCCGACTTAGCCCCACGTCTTAAGACAGGGGATAGAAAGAGTGTAGAAGACCACTAGGGACGAGTGCTAGTCGTCCGGAATAAACCTGTGTCCCCGGGAGGACGATTCCCAACTTCTCCAAGCTCTTTGGTAGCTGGCAAGGCTCAGCTGAAGAACCTTTTGGAACATTTCTCCAATCCCACCATGGAAGCTTTTGTCTCATCAAGTCGGATATTGAGGGAAAAGTTCTCATCGCGTCAGCACAAACATGCACGAGCTAACGCTAACGCATTAAACGAGACAGCTATATAGATATCTCCAGGAATTGTTCAGACATGAGTTGTAAAGTTGTAAATTAAACCGATGAGAGTGTCTCATCGAGCACACGTTTAGCACGGGGTGCAGGAGGGAGCGCTAGCTTTACCTGGGGCTGTCGCGTTCAGAAGGTGTTACTCTAATAAGACAACACTGGCTTTTATTTAGCGCGAGCGAACGCTGACACGAAACAGGCATTAACACGTCTGCTGTCGGGCCTTCGGTGAAGAAAACACCTTTGTTATTTTGTAAACAAAACATCGAGCTAACAGCCTGCTTTTCCGAGCTAAAGATACATTCAAACAACATATGCTCTTGACTGGGGGGGGGGGGGGGGGGGGAGAAGAAGCCCAATAGGTGTAAAGCGTCTAAATTGCAATTGCACTGCATCTTGGAAAACAAACACTTTGCTTTGTTACCAAGACAACTGAGATAATGTGATTCCTGCGGCATTGTCGGGACCGCTACTCGCTACAATATGTGTGACAAGCTTAAGAGTAGATCTAGAGGCGTGAATGCACAGATTCAGTCTCCAGCCCATTGTGGGGTGAAGATAGTCCGGCAAACCATATTTGCATGTGCAACCTTGCCAAAGACTTAAGCTCAGCGGGCTAACATTCCCCCCATGCTTGCAAAACCCCGGTTTGAAGTCAGCACTGATGTATAAGACTCTATAATGCTTGCTCTGATTTAACAGTTAGTGTTACACTTCCCCTTCCATGCTAATGCCCACTGAACCAACGCAGCTCTATTCTGCCCGGGGATTTGTGATCAGTCCCACATTTGTTTTTAATATATCTATCTGGGCAAACAGCAAATTCATAATGGAGCCTACAACCCATATCCTCCCCTTTCCTCTTGCTCTCTTTGCCTTCCTTGGTGACAAAATGAATTCAGCTCTGAACCTAATTAATCCACAAAGGTTTCATGTCTTAATCCCCAAAGTCAAGGGGGTTATTGTCCTCACAAATGAGGTCAGTGTTCCTCCCAGTGGAAATAAGGGGAAGAAAAAGTAAAACACGGGTAGCAAAAGGAGGGAGCGGTTCTGTTGCTTCACTTCTCCTGGTAAACAGACGTATGACAGACACACACACACACACACATGCATGCAGTCATTCCACAGTATGAAAATGATTGTACATCGAACGTGTCATAGGAGCGCAGAGAGAAACAGAAGCTAAACAGGCTGACAGCAGTGGAAGTGGCAAAATGAAACGCCTGCCAATCTCCAGCACACAGACCCTTTGAACCAGGTGGATAAGAGAGCTCTCTGTCAATAAGGCAAGTCACTGTCAGCCTCTAAGGCAACGCGGCACCGTCCAAATGTGACGGGACGATCGCCATCGAGCAGCCCTCCGTCTGTCGCCACGACAAAGGGGACGTGACACACATGGCCACGCCATGCTGCCCGAAGCATCGTCGCCACCGACGACGGCCCACACAGGCTCTTCGTGGAGGACCGACTCTGGGGATAGAGGCGAGCCGGCCAAATGCTCAACCAGCATCGATGTACCCCCGCCTGGATCACGAGCCCTCGTTCTGGGGACCCAAGGACAGGCGGAGAAAGTCCAAGCGGTTCGGGACAACTGTCCGCAGCTCTGTGACCGTCTTGATGCTACTAGCGACTTTTGAGTTATCCAGCCGGAGCCTGGCCCAGGCGGGGGGGGGTCGGCCAATAGTGGACATGCTGAAGAGAGGGTCAGCCAAGACGGGGGCCCGCGAGGAGACCGAACTCCAAGATGACGCAACCGACAGCTCGCCGAAATCTGTCGCTGTCAAATGCCCGTTCGGGCCTCCAGGAGCCGGTTTGGAGGCGCAGCTGAGTCCGGAGAACGGGTCTGTCCAGAACCTCGGCGTTCAACGCCGCCCTTTCCTAAAACGCTTGCTCGCAGAGATTAAAACACGGAACAAAGGAGACTAGTTGGTGTGTGGAAATGGAGAAAGATGAAATGACAACCCCCCCCCCTCCCCCCCCCCAGCTGCCAGAACACATAACTAATCTACTTCTGATGTACGGCAGGGTGAACAATACGCACCCTGTCGAGGCCAGATTTGAGAAATAAATAAAAATGAGGGACGCGCTGCTGTAATTTCGCCATCCGCAGGCGTCTCCAACGCGGCCGTATCGGAAACATCCTGGAACCTGTCAACAAAGGATCGACTAAAGCTCGCGTCCTTCCCGCAAATTGCTTGCTTTCCATTTTCCTGATGATGTGGCGACGCACCACGTCAGGCCCACATCAAAGGCATCGGCAGAGAAACCTGAGCTGGTTTTGATCACTGGTAATTACCGTATCTGCACTCCAAGAAATCTCCTGAAGTAAACAAAGTGGGAAGTTGGGAAGGAGGGGGGGGGGGGCGCCGGAGCAGACGTCCCGATTCCCACCTTCTCCGTGACTGGTGGAGGGAGAGCGGGGTGGGATCGGGCTCTGCCCACCGCGGAGTTTGAAATATGAGTTCGGATCGTCAAAAGGAATTAAAATCTGCTCACACTTTTTCACTTTGATGCCTAATTTGAAAATCAGCTGTCAGCCGAGTGTGTGTGTGTGTGAGAGTGTGTGTGGAGGGGTGATTTTTATCAACGCTGAGGTTATTGCATTTCGAGAATTTGACAATTAAAAATCCCTCCATCACAGGTGATGCGCAGCGGTGCGACGACCCAGATCAAAGTCAAACCGAAGAGAATAAATCTCCTTCCTCAACCAGGACCAAACGTCTGATTCCGGATGCAGAATTCCGTCCGCTCCCGTTTCTCAGGGAGGCGACGGTGGTTTAAAATCCAAATAAACGGCCGCTTTTTCCTCCTTTTCTGGTGCTCTTGAAGTGTCCGCGCGGCCTTCATGCCTCCCCTTCATCCCAAAGGATGTATAAAGGAGAAAAAGATTTAAAAGGACTGGGAGAAAAAAACTCAATTGTTTATTGATTTTATAATAGGCTTAGTGCGAGAGGAATAAAGTGTGGGGCTGCCGGGGCGATGTGGTCAACCAGAGGCGGCGGCGTGACAAACATGAGGCTTATAGTCAGGTAACAACAGCTCCGGTCCAAACGCTGGGATATTGGCTTAAGCCCCGTTTTTCCTCACGCTGCTTCATGGCAGAGTTCTTCTGCTTTTTCTCCCAGCACAGACAGGATCAGAGCACTTACAAACCGGACACGCGGCCTCGTGTGAGTGTGTGAGTGTGTGTGTGTGTGTGTTTGGATTGTGATGCCGCTCGGTTCCAGTCGCACCGTACAGCCGGTAAAATGCATCGCGGTTGGATTCGAACAGAAAAAATGAGGTGTTTCGTGGAAAAAAGAAGCTTCTTGGTGGTGGTTTTCTCGTCTTCAGCACTGAAACGTTCCTAAAAATCTGCTCTGCTCTACGTTAAAACGTTGACGTCGCCAAACGTCCGCAGCCCAAAGTCGATAAAAGCGATAAAACACGGGCGAAGAAAATCTTAAATGTCTCTTTCACCCCCGGTTTTACGTAGAACTTTAGGAAATTGTCTGCAGCTGGGGATCAACTGAGACAGAAACTAACTTCGGTGGTTCCCTGTTGTTGTTTTTTAGATATTTTATGTAAGACAGATTTGCTAAAGTCGATGCTAACTCCAAATGTACATCAAAGCACAATCAAAGCGACTGTTGCGCCTGTGTTAATTGTCATGATTACAACGTTCCTGGAGGGACCGACTTATAAAAACAAGCAGACTTTACAACTAAAAACCTCTGGATCATTTGAGGTTGTCACAAATGGGTGCAGCCAAGTGTGTGTGCCTGAGAACACATGGGTGTACGCAGGGTCTGATATATGCATGATAGCACTAATTAGCTCATTTTGTTTGGGGCACAACACTCATTAAAAACCCAGTGGGGCCATTAAAGTTACTGTCCCTCCAAACTATTACTGCCACTGTATCCATCTAGGCGATCTCGGCGGTTTTAATGGCCTCGGCTTCAGGTTGTTGGGTTGAGAGAAGATTTGTGGGTCTTGGAGAACTTCCCTGTCGTCACCTCGTACCTCAGCTCCACTCATCTGTCGCCATCTCTCATCTAAACCAGTTAACGCCACCTCTGCTCAGGCGACATGCTCCGTGCCTCCGCTGATAGCTGCTGAGGCCCGAGCAGGTGTAGCATCCTGCTAGCAGGCATAGCACAAAGCTACATCCACGCCCGTTCTCTCTGGAGCTAGCTGGGCCGCAGCTGACGGCTTCTGCTCGGCTAGAAGACAGGAAGCATCCAAGGTGCTGATTATTTTTTTTGGCTTGGAACAGGAGAGGAGTGACAAGGACGCGTCCGGAGAATTAGCATCATTCGCTTGGGAAATTAGGCAACGGTGTGAGCCGAAATCAGGGGAATCAAAAGAGAAACGGGCCTGATTACAAATTGCTTTGACGTCTCAAACCTTCACCTTTTGGGTTTACAGTTTAAGCAAGGGCCAAGAGTCAAAAGTATGGATTATTTTCCCCCGTTACCACAACATGACGGCTACTTTGTGGTGGTTTCCAGCTAACATCAGCAGAGAACAGCCAAAGAGTCTGGAGAGGCTCTGTTATGTCACGCTGCGGAAAGGCGAGTTTCAGTCTCAGGTCTGGATATTAAGAGTGTTGATTAGATATATGAGTTTGCCATTTGCCCACAGAGCGCAGAGTGTCTCTGACAGAACTGGAGACCATATGGCTGGTGAGAGATTTCCCCCCTCTCTTCCTCTTCGCACAGCCTGACAGCTGGATGGCTGCTAACTGGGGACAAGGAAGCTTGGCAGCTGCAGCTGAGAGCAGCGCTTTGATGCCGCTCACCCTTTTTCACTTTTCTCTCTCGCCATCTTCCTTTTCCTTCCCTCTCTCCCTCTCTCTCTCTCACACACACACACACTCGGGGTCTTGGCTTTAAATACACCTCTTACTAACAGCAATGAGGAACCTATATTGTCTTTGCTCGTCACGCACGGCGGATCACATGGCATCAAAGCCCGCTTCAACCCGGAGGTTCCTGACGTCGCATGTCCCGAGTAAGATGTTCCGTGTTCCAAGACAGGGATGAAAGTTTCCCTGCTTTCTGTGGAAGCGAAGCGACGGGAGAGGGAGCGCGCGCATGTGTGGGAGGAGAGGTGGCGCAGCGGTGGTGGAAGAGCACACAAATGAGAAGAGCAAGGGGGGAAAGGCCTCGGGGAGCATATTAGCATCGCTACGACTGACGCGCAAATCAGACTTTTATTCCGAGTTTCCCTCCACATTATTCCCTAAAACACAGAACTGATGCCACGTTTGGATAAAGGGTCGCAAATAAGGCGCAATAAAAGGAAGTCGTTTTCTTTCCGAGTGCATCGAGTGGCGCGCAAAACTGCGAGAATAGCTAAGATTTATGAAATAGCGATAAGGATTGATAGCGGTGGGCGGAGCTTACAGAAGACACGTCCAGAACAAACACTGAACGAAGCGCTCTATAGAACTTTTCAACAAAATGTGCTGCTTACTTGTGCATCAATAAAGTGTGAAGGTTAAGGTAAAGACGTAATACCCTTATATTGAGTGTGTGCGTCTCCAGGTCGTCTCTCTCTCTCTCTCTCCTTTTTTTTCCAAAACAAATTATGTTTCCTTCCTCGAGGCTCCATCCTTACTTCCTTTATGAGACTGCTAATCCTCTTCCCTCTCAAAGGCTGCATCTCTCTAACTGCAGGTCTGAACTGCAACATGTAATCATCACCTGCCGTTCGCTCGCCCCCCACAACTCCTCTCTCTCTCTCTCTCTCCTGTCCTCTTCTGCCCCATCAACCACGTTTAACCACGCTTTATTCCACACACACAAAAAAAAAATCCTGCCCTTGATTTATTTACAATGTGCACGTGAACAAACATTTCTGTGTTTTTCTGACCCTGCTAATTTTAGTGCCAAATGAGCTGTTTTGTGCTTAAATCAAATTGCATTTACTGATCTGACACAGAAATATCTTTATAAGCAGATTAAGCAGGATAATTTATAATTGCTTACAGCCTTAAATGCGAACTAAAATAAAACTGCGCGTGTTTTCTGCGTTAGTGTTTCACCTATTGGCAAATGTGGCAGTGAGTGACAGCGCTGCCTGGCTTTGAGTGACAAGCCCCGCCCCCTCGCGCGCCACAGGAAATGATGTGACGCCTCTTCTTCTTCTACACAAAAACGACAGACTCTAAAACTCCCTGGTAGAAACACACCTCGTTCGACGATCCGGAACCAAAATCCGAACCTTCACCGTGGACGTCGACATCTATTTGACTAACGTGGATGAAGGGAAACGAATCTTCTCCCTCCCCACCTTCGTTAGCTCTGTTCGTCCTGTTGCTGGCTGCCATTAACCACGCCAGAATCAGTGTATTTAGAGAAAGAGAGGACGGGAGAGGAGAGTTTGGCTGGAGTGGAGAGGAGAGCAGCTGGGCACGGCTAACAGGGAATGATAATGACCTCAGAAATCTGCTGGTCGCTCCACAACAATAGGGCGCTCAGTCGCCTGGAAAATTGTGTTCATCAGCGAGCTCTGCTCACTTACTAATTGACATTGCCAAATATTTTAAGAACAATTGGAATGTGGCAGGGGGAGAGAGTTCAAAAAAAAAAAAAGGAAAAAAAAGCTCAGAGATCTTAATCCCTGGATTTAATCCCTCCCTCACTTTCCACCCTTTTTGTGCCCCCCCCCCCCTTGCTGTCTCTCCCTTCTCTTTTGTGGTACACAACTTAAAAAAAACAAAAAAAAAGGCCTCCAAAATTTTTTATGTCACTTTCAGCAATGTGATGTTGACACAAAAGGTTTTTATGTGACCTGTCAGAGGGGTTAACGGGGGGGGGGGGGGGGGGCAGGAGCGTGTGGAGGACCAGAGAAGGAATAAAAAACAGGCAAGCCAGAGACGACCGAGTCAGGCTGGACCAGCAGAGGGGAGCACCATTATGCCATAAGGGGGGGGGGGGGGGGGTTAAAAGGATAAATAGTGGACAGTTGGACTGAAAGAATGTGTATTCCTGAATCTATCTCTGCTGCCTCATGGTCCTGACGCATCCGTTCCCGGACCAACAGGCCGGCCTCATTTCTCAGGAATCCCACATTGATGGAATCACACAGCTGTCACCAAATAGGAAAAAGGCCCCCCCCGGCATTCCCCCCGCGCCGCTCTCCGACCACCCCGATCCGCTGATAAAGACGCTAAAACACACATATATCAGGGCAGGAGCGACCCGGAAAACCGGCAGAGAGTTTGGGAAGTGGCTTGCTCAAGAAGAAGCGAGTGCTTCTGGGTCTGCGCGTCCAGCGCTGATTTATATCCTTGTTTTCCTCTCCCTCTTTTTCGGCCTCAACCACTTTGTTTTCCCCCAGTGGCAGCGCGGAGCTCCATTCCCGAGTCACCTTCTTCTTCTTCTTCTTCTTCTTCTCTCTCCCAGCTGCGTTTAAGCAATGACACTGAAGAAGATAGCTTGTTGATGTATTAGGAATATTAATATGCAAACACACTACCTGACAGAGTAAGGCAGCCTTCTGTTATGGAAAGATAAATATTATGTTTTAATTATAAAAACATAAAAAAGAATGGGGGGGGGGGGGGGTGCACGCGCGCGTGCATGTGTGCGTAATGGAAAGCTATGTTTTGGCAAAGATTTAGAGCTGGGAAGAGCGGACGGAATAATGTGATGCTGTTTACTGAAGAATGTGATGTCCTGTCATCTCTGCTCTCTCTCTCCCTTTTGGGTCGTCCACGTCTCTCTCTTCTTTTCATAATCTCTCCTTTACTGTCTCAACAGTCCATTTTTCCTTTTTCATCCCCCCCCCCCCCCCCCTGTCCTGGCTCGGTAACAAAGCAGGGAATCCTAACACGATCATTAAGACATAAAACAGGCTGATAAATGTTTCATAAGGACGAGGCCGGCCACTGATAGCCACCCAGGAATACCGAGGAGCAAACGGAGGCTCGCCGTCCTCCCCCTGATCAAACACACTCTTTGGAATAAAATTGGAATTTTAAAATATCTAAAAAGACACGGCTAATTCCCACTATGGGTAATATTTACAAATTGAGTCTGAGAGACTGGTTGGGAGAGAAGCGGTCCGGAAGAGCGGAAGGCTGGAATCAAATGAACTGCGCGAGGAATAAGAGGCAGAAGAACAGAGAAATAAATTGGCCTTTTTATTGTGCAAGCGTGTACAAAAATACTAAGTCTGCATTTATCCGAGACGTGTCAATCAGCGTGGCACACTGACAATTAGTGTGTTTGAATGGAACTTTTATCATTTAGCAGACACCAGAGTCCTGACCTACTGTACAAAAATACCGCTTAGGGAATGAATGTGCCTGTAGCACAATGACTGTCTATTTAAGTTTGGTGACACATAAAAAATACAGATATGACAGACTATTTCCAGTGGGGGGAGGGGGGAGGGGGTCAGGTTTTGGTAACCACTGAGTTCTCTGATTATAGAGAAGAGAAGAATAGTGGGGGTGGGGGGGTGGTGAAAGAGGATGGATGTCAATTACAAAGGAAAAGTAATTTATGCAGAGAGGAAATGGGGGGGGGGGAACAACAGAAGACATTATTCATTATTTTTAATGCATATTTCACACCCATTTATTTTGGCGCATATGCTAAATGTGTCGCTGTGTAAGATAGCAAGAAACACGGAGGGGGGGGGGTGTTATTTATCTCACGAGGTTAATAAATGCTTCATATATATGTAAAAAGACACCATCCGGGATGAGCCGGGCCGCGTTTATTCGCCTCTGACGGCGTGGACGGACGCGGCGCCGCTTCAGGGACAAAAAAAAGTCCCAAATTTGGATCAGAATTGAATAATAATCATTTCAAAACATCTTTAGATCTTTGCCATCAGAGCACGACGTCTTCAGGATAATTAACAAATCTTGTACTACAGTGTGGGAATGTAATCTAGTAAGCAACCCCCCCCCCTCCATAAGTTTAATGTAAAACCCACAGACTGCTATTATCACTATTGACTCAACTTTGCCTCCTGCATCAGGTTTGTCAGCGTGCACGTTCATGGCAGCATCGAGCTCAGCGCTACTTTATTCCTATTAATGACACAGTAATTATATTGTAACAGTTTGTCCACATATGTAATTACTCCCCCATTGCATCGTTGCAATTAGATGAATATCCACGCTTTATAACCTAAGGCGTCAAGTTGGCAAATCCAATTTAATTTGTATGAGCATTTTGCTGCCTGTTTGAGCCGTGCTAAAGACCAGGGATATGCGGGCTAATCCTTGCCATTTTAAAATGGTCTTCCCCTTTAAAGAAAATAAATGTAGTCATGGGGAGGAATCTCAGGAGGGAGGGAGAGCGGAATCCTAAAGAAGAGCAGCCAAGAGGTGGGAGTGGGCGCTAAGCATGTTGGGAAGGTTGTAAACGTACGTGTAAAGAGGACTTCTGCCGCTTTAGGCCTTACACGCTCGCAACAAAATCCTATTTTTACGCACCCGCGCGCGCTTAAGCTACATGGCGGGAGAAGAATGAGCGACGCTATCTGGCACTGAGGATTTCCACTGGTTGGTTACTGGTGTGAAGGAGCATTAAAGCCTGAGATGTGACTGGATGGAGTCACATGATCTGCATCTACCTGTTGCTCAACATTCCTCATGGCGCTGCCGCAGACGTCAGCCCGGGAACGGCAGCGGGAAGTATGGAAGTATGTGTGTAGCCGTGCGGCGGCCGCTTCCTGCTCAGGCACACGCGGTCGGGCGTGCACGGTTCATTCAGTGGCACACAACAAGAGAAAAAGCACGACACCTTCGTCGACGTTTTTTTTTTCCTCATCGCACGTCAAAGCTTCTAATTCGAGAGTCCCCGCGCGCCGATCGGGAATAACGTTGTGAAGAAACATGCTTGTGTCGAGACTCTTCCTCCCCCGTGAGCCATTGTTTGAGCTCGTGCGAGTCTTTTCCACGTTCACGTGCGCTCCTGCGGCCTGTCCCACGTGGAGGCGACGGCCTGGACCGCCGTGTGGCGGCAGCAGCGGGAAAAACGCGACCCGAGGAACGCCGGCCCGCCGAGCTACGTTCTAATCCTGGCGTGACACACCTGTGCACGGCTCCGCCCCCGCGCGCGCGCACGCAGACAGTTCAACACCAGGAGCGAACGCAGAGCTGTTTGAAAACCGATAGGTGATTTTCTTCGCTCAAGGTCGCCAATAATCAGATTAATTCCCGCGCTGCGTCTTCTAGACGACGTCTGGAAGGAGAGCGACCTTCTCGACCTCAAACATCTTTAAAACGTCCTTGTTTCAAATAGTTACTGACGGATTTATCCATCAGTAACTATTTTAATCCGTTTCTCTCCCCGTTTTTGTAAACCAAGCACAGCCGAACTGTTGGAACGGCGCACGCTAAACCCATCAGATTGAAAGTCCTTGAGTCTGGAGAGAGAGAGAGAGAGAGAGCGAGAGAGGGAGACGGAGAGGGAGAGAGAGCAAGCGAGAGAGGGAGAAACTTCCAGCATTAAAATGCAGAAGATAATTACATCTGCAACACCCCCACCCTGTTGAGAAAGTGTTATGTTTAATAGTCTCTATACAGAAAATAGGTTTTTATCTCACTCTCATTTTCATTAATTCCTAATTGAGGTGGGGGTTGTCTGTTATTATTTCTTAGATTAAAATAAACATAGCCTGTCCCATGTTCAAACCCATCACACTACACGGGCATGATAAGGACTTCATGCCTCTGTGAATAAATAAACAATTCCATCTCCACTGGTGGAATTAAGTTGCTTACAGCCTTAAGCTAAGCCACTTTGATTTATATTTCCATTTATTTATATATTTTCTCAAAAGACTTAAAAGCACATCGTCGCTTTTGCAAATGAAGTTCGCCGTTTTTTGACCTGCTTTATATGTATATCTTTAATTAGCGCCTTGTTTAGCTTAAACCGACTGATTATCGCGTATTCGTGACCTAATTACGGCGCGCGCTTCTTAACGTCGGCGTCGCGCCCTGAGGAGCGAGCGAAAGTTACCTTTAAAAACTTGTGTAATCATTAGCGACGAGCCTCCCTTAATCCCAATAAACATACACTTATCGGGCCGCGGCCGGCCTGTCGGGGCGGGCGGGGGAGGGGGGAGCTGGGATTTGGCATTTTTATTAAACACATGTATTAATTGCCGTGGTTAAACGGAGTGCAGCCCCGTGCTCGCTGCCTTTACTCACACTCCACCGACATGAGACATTTCGGAGGGTGTTTTACCACACAGCAACCAGGGTGTGTCACACACACACACACCCTGGTTGCTGTGTGGTGTGTGTGTGTGTCTGTGTGTGTGTGTGTTGAACAACAACAGTCGCAGAGGCGTCAACAGTGTTGACTCGTTTATCTGAAGGTAAAATACGGCGCTAAAGGACGCGAAAAACACACTTTAGTCATTGATTCTCTCGGGTTTTTCCTCACCTGAAGATGGCGAGGAGGGATGCGGGCTGTCGTCCTGGACGCTTCCCGTCTGGGAGTGTCCCCCTCCAGCTCCGCTCTCTTCCGTCACGTTGGATGAACCGGGGGTGGTGGAGCGGCTGATGGACTGGGACTCGGGGTCGCTGGCAGATCCCCTGCGTTCGTCCAAACCCTGCTGCTGGAAGGCTTCTTCCAGGTTTCTCCTGTCCTTGCCGTGGACTCGAGAGTGGACAATCATCTGATGGTAGGTTTTGAAGAAGCGTCCACAGTCGGGGCATTCTGAAGGCTTCTCCTTCATGCCAGAGAGGTTGTAGTCAAGGTTTGGGCTTCCCAAGCCGGCTATGGCTCCGGGAGCCTCGCTGCCGCTGTGGTGTGACATAACATCACGGTGGCCTTCGAATCCTCTTCCATCCTCCTTCAAGGACAATATTGTCCCGCCAGCAGCCTTGGATCCCTGCAAGGCCTCTGCAAATTGCTTCTGCTTGGAGCTATCACTGGAAGCAATCATAGAATACTCTTGCTTGTCCTTGGAGAGGGAGGCCAGAGAACCAACACCACCCATATCCTCTTCCTGACCCGTCGGTAGAGGATGCTGCTGCTGCTGCTGCTCTTTTGGCATGAATGCCCTGTCCATGGCCATACCCCGAGCCATTATCTGCCAGGCCTGGTAGCTATTGAGGGAGTCCATCTCAGCCACCTTTGCCGCGGCCTGAAGGCGCTCCATGCAGCTCGATTTGAGCGGCGGCAGGAGACTGAGGCAGCCCAGGAGGGAGCGTTTTTCATTTTCGCCGAGCCCGTGGCTCATGCTTCCCGCCATCGGTCCCAGGAGCTTTCCCAGCATTTCCTTTTCCTTCATGGCTATCCCTGCTTTAGCTAACATTTGGTGCTGCTCAGTCAGGCTCTGCTTGTCCGGAGAGAGGAAGCCTCCCTGGAGACTGGAGATGTAGCGGGAGTAAAGGTTGGCATGAGCTTCTTGGGCCAGATTGCTCATGCTATTGACGGCAGCCATGTCTTGCTCGGTGGGCTGCTGCGGCTTGCTTTTGATGGCCAGCTTGTTCAGATGCACCTTCATGTGGTTCTTGAGAAACCAGGGTTCCTTAAAGCGACGGCCACAGATCTGACAGCAGTGTTCAAAGGAATCTTTGTGCTTACGCATGTGGCCTTTGAGGAACCAAGCTTGGCTGAACACTTGGCCGCACACGTCGCAGCGAAACTCGTTGGCTGTCTGCACGTCGCCGAATCCTGCCGTACCTTGGCCCGTTGTGGTCTCTGCCGTGATGTGGGCCTTCTCCACGTGGCTAATCAGCTCCTCCTCCTGGGAGGCGGCAAACTCACACAGGGTACATTTGTAGGGCTTGTGGAGTATACGTATGTGGCGGTCCAGCTCTTCTCGCTTCTTGAACTTGCCTTTGCAGAAGGTGCAGCGGAATCCCGAGGTTTGGCTCAGAGACTGGTCGTCCTGGGCTCCCGTTGGTTTGGGCGAGGAGGAAGGCTGGGAAACTGTGTCTGGAGTGACGTGGCCAGAGGGGGGGAGGATGCCACAGACGGAGCCTATCTGCGGATGATGGGTGTTGGAGCTGCTGCTGTTGAGGCCCAAGTGGGGCGTCTGAGCTGTCTGCAGGGTTCCACTTCCTCTCATCTGCTTGTCCCTCAGGATCGCCCTCTCCTCCAGCTCATGCAGGAGTCTGTTCTCCTCTCTGACGCGACCGCGGCCCTTACCCAGACTGCCCAGCTTGTGCGTACGGAGGTGGATCTTCAGGTTGCCTTTTTGTGCTGCGCGGTGGTCGCAGTAGGGACACTTGAAGGGCTTCTCGCCCGTGTGCGTGCGCATGTGCAACGACAGGATGCTGTTGAAACGGAAGCGCTTGCCGCACAACGGACAGGGGTACTTTCGGTTCTTGCGGGCGTCGTCTTCGATGTCGTTCATCTTGGACATGATGCCTAAATTCTGGCCGTTGAGAAACTGCTGCAGATCAACGCGGCCGTTCAAGCCGCTCAATGCTCCCGCGTCCAGATCCCGGCTGAGGGGGTTAGCTAACAGCGCCATCTGACTGCTAATGGACTGGCTGGCGAGGGCCGCATGGTGGCTCTTCTCGTCCAAAGGCGTGGCTGCCTTCTCTTCGGGGATCTGCTGTGGGCGATGCAGGTCGGGAAAGGCGTGTCCGAGCTGGGCCGTGAGCTGGTGGAGCTTTTGACTGATGGGGTAGCGACCATTCAGCACCGCGCTGCTCAGATGGGCATCCGCAGTGGGCGATGACACGCCGAGACACAAACTGGAGTCCTCCATTCTGCAAGGTCAGAGCGAGAGGACGGGTTAGAATCGACGGGAACGTTCCTGAGCCCCGGGCCGAGCACACGGAAATAACAAAGCAAAGGTCTGGAGGAACGCGGCGACTCCTCGGAACTTTTTTTCTTTTTTTTAACGCGGCAACATTTTGGGTGAAATAATTACTCTGCAAACACGGCGAGCGCTGTATAATTAAGCTACTTGTGCCCGTTCTATCAGAATTCCACCAATTACACGCCTTAATGAAACGCAATGACGGCATTGTTCGCAAGCCACAACAATACTGCAATTATGAAATTAACAATAGCACTTAAAACCAAGGGGTTATTCCAGTAAACACAACATTCTTATCGAGTTGACACGACACGTCCTGGCACAACATTCCATTAGAGAGTGGCACTACATTTGATGTGAATCACTCTGCTCTCACCCCGTTCTGCGAGTCTCTTATGTCACAAAAGTTTCGGTTTGTTTTTAATTGGCTCTATTGAAATGCTTCGCTAATGCAATTTAAGACGGATCCGCTCAAACGTGTAGTCTGAAGGCTACAGGAGGCAGAAGGTCACACCTCTAGAGCAGATGTTATGGCAGCTTTGTGATAATATCACGAGATTCCAAATGTGCTTGACTGTCATTGAATAGATTCACATGTGCAACATCAGTAAACGAAGGAGAAAAGCAACAAAGTATCCCCGGTCTGAATGCAGATCCATCTGCGCTCCAGATGGAGGCCTGAACATCCATCTCCATTGCTGCTTTTACTGCTGGCAGGGGTCACACCCTCAGAAACAATAAGCACCGTTCTGCTTTGGTCAACAAAATATTGTATAATATCTCATTAAGCTGATTAGCATGCTGCCTAGTAACAGCGGCCGCCGCCGTTTTATAACGCACCATTTTAATCGTTCAGAACCCCCGTTCGCAGAGATGCGGACCAAGGGCTTTAGATAAGCTGACGTTTAAGAGAAACCGGGCCCATCTGAGTCTGGGTAGGCCCAAACCGGGCAGCGCGGCCACGCTGAATACGTGCACGCACGTGCGGGACCCCGCCGTACTCAGGCTTTGTTGCTTGCTCCACCTACGGTGTGTTTCTAAAGCAAAGAGCACTTGAGAGGGTGAAAGGCGCATTTGTTTCCTCGCTGGTTGGGATGGTTTAACTGGCTTCAGTAGGAGGTGAGTGGACATAAGGGGACCCTGTTCTTTGAGCCCCCCCCGCCCCTCCAACTCACTGCTGCTGGGGGATTCTTATCTTGGGGACATGAATTCTACACTGTGACCATTTGTCACTTTGCATTAAAGGAATGTGACCCTTATGGGGCGCTATTTGAATTCCCTTTCCTTTGTTTTTAACGGCCGAGCGTCGGAGGTCGTTTTAGCAAACTCACGGGTGACCTAACGAGGCCGCTTCGTCACCTTGGTCGTGCAAAGCGAAGGCTGCTATATTTAAATAAAATAGATGATTATCGCGGATACACACACACATTGTCTGTTTTTATTTTGTTGCGCGGAAATAACGACGGAATCTCTGATAGTCTCCTTTGAATCGCTTTGGTTTTAAATTATATTTATGTGACACCCCGTTTTCCATCAGGAGGCACGCTTCCATTGGAGGAGTCCTTATTTGAATGGACCCCTTTTTACGGAGGCAGCTGCCTTTTGGAATCGAAATCTGTGATTTAAACTAGGCTGATGAGCTGTTGCTCATTTGGGGAGATAGCAGCTTGCCCTTTTCTCCAATTTGATTTCTGCCTTTATCTTTTAACGTATAACAAAGGCAGATAGACAATAGAATACTGTGAAATGAACTGAGGAATTCAGTTTGTGTTTTTTACAAACGTATCCTGGCTGACGAGTGTATGCAAATGAGCCACATTAATATGCTCGCCTTGCTCCCGAGTCATTTTATATTTTTCCCCCTGATTAAAAAGGACATTTCTTATGTGACATCCCCCCTCTGCTCATATCAACACACATGCATTCAGAATACAAGCAAATCCAAAGACAGGCGCACACACACACACACACACACACACACACACACACACACACACACACACACACAGACAATACAACTCATTTGACTGCAGACAGTAATTCAATAGGCACATGTCTTTTAAAAGACACCCAATTCCACCTCAAAGAAGGCAGAATTCACATGAACTGCTGTTGCGCTAATGCAAAAATATCCACGAGATGGTTCGTGTTCTTACCGGCGGAATGAAAGAAACGCTTCTTGACACTGTGTCTCTGTGTCCCACTGTCCTTACCATGTTGTGCCGTCCAACACGTCCACTGGGCGCTGGTACTGACACCTTACTGGTTGTTTTTCCAACCTGTGTCGTCCCTTCTTGCCATACGCAGCAATGCTAACTCATTCAATCTAGCGGATCTGCTGACACCTCTAAAACCACACCGACTTCCTTTAGCATGTTCTCACGACGGCTCAGCTGTTGTCTTCATACTTTAGGTGGTTAATATTTAGCAGAGCGCCACATGCACACGTCAACACGCGCGCTCATCCGCATGTCTGTACAGGCAGAAAGTGATTTTGCCTCATTTCTGCCACTGCATTTTCTCCCCTGCTCCTCTTTTTCCACTTCAAGCTTAATTATTAGTGGTATCTGTGACACAATGGAGGCGTCGTTCACTCAGCATTCCAGCGCGCTGCCTTCAGTTTTGTCTTATCAATAGCTCTACGCAACATAAATGCTAAAGGAATTGGATGTTTTTTTGTTGGTTTTTTTTTCAAATTCCGACTATAGAAACTATTGAAGTGTGTAAAAGGAAGTGGGATGGTTTTGAAATGTCTGTTGTGTAGATTCATAGTGGCGGAAAGTTGCAAATGGCTTCCTTACATATGCTGCCGGCACGTTTTCCTTCTCTTTTTATGCGGGAAGGGCGGAAGGAGAAGGATCGAAAAGCCATTACTTGAACTTTACTTTGTTATTTTGATGTGTATTGACATAAAACCAACTGACTAATCACAAAGCAATACCTCATTAAGTCTTAATGGACAAATTCGTTGCTTTAAACAAATCAATCACTATTCATACTGTGCTAGATTCCATCATATTCCCACCAAATCATTAATGAGATGTGGGGTGTGGGGGATGCAACAGCAGTCTGACGTTGGAGGGACAACATGGGTATTTGCCATATGTTACAGGCGCTGAGCGTTGAATGCTAAATATTTTGTGATTACCCAAGCAGCAGGGACACCCAGATCCGTTCAAAAGCTGCGAGTATGTTTTCAAAGTACAAACAAGAGCCCCCTCGTCGTTCCAAAGATCGATTACCTCTGGGTAAAGTTGGTTTAGTCGGAGTTGGTGCTCGGATGGTTTGAACAGGCCAGATATGAGTTTGCTTCTGGCCTTTGTTTTCTTCCGTTTTTGCAGGTGGTCTTTGTAAGGCATCTAATTAATCCAATAAAAACCAGCCTTGTTTTCCCTCTTTCCTTCTCGCTCTCTCTCATTCTCTGACTTCGCTGCATTATTACTTTCTGTAATGAGGCGAAAACACTCCGAACTGCACACGAGGACAGTGGGAGCGACGCTGCCAGATCCTATCCGTGCTCCGTCCCATGCCTAGAGCCTCTTGATCAAAACTCATAACCACGCTGTCGAAGAGACGCGGCGCTCTGGAGGTGGACGGTTCCGTCTGACGCTACCCAACAGGCAGACGGACGTGCAACCATCAGCAAGATCACATCTCATTCAGCTTCCTCCTTAATAAATGATGTCAAGCGCCTCGTGGCTTATTACATTTGACGATAGTAACGATATCTTTGCGTTAAAATGTTCCTACTGGATCACTCCAGAGCCCCGAATCCCAAATACCCTCCGTGAAATACAAACCATCTGCTTTCACCCACGGAAAAAGTGCTGAAGGAGGGTTTTGAGGAGAGCGCTGATTCAATAGATCAGTGAAATATGAATGAACAGGGGCTTCTCCCGCTTCCCCCTGCACAATATGTCATTGAGGGCTGTTTAAGAGGTCCTGTCAACAGGTAGTTCAACTTTCAGATCTCCCCCGCTGATCAGTGGGAGCCCCCCTGACAGAGGGAGAAGAAAGGCACCGTGAGGGAGAAAGAAAAATGTTGTGGATCTTTTTATCTGTCCGTCGCTCTGACAGCCTTGCAGGGGATGCCATGGGAGGAAGATCAATGCGGGACAAGCAGATTCCCACAGTTCATTGTTTGGGGCAGCCAAATCATCTTCCCAAGACGGCCGGGGAGCTCAAAGCTTCCCTTTATGATAACCATCCCTGGTATTATTCCCACAATGATGATGGTGACCTGCAGATGTCTCTGTCTCTGTGTGTCCAAGTGTGTGTGTGTGCAGGCGTGTGTGTGTGTGCCTCTGCAGTAGCATGCCTCCCCTCCCGGGTGCACTATTATAGTGGTCACAGCGGCGGCGGTGGAGCCCCCACGGCAGCGAATAAAACACAGCAACGAGCGCCGGACTAACGTGCCAAACAGTTGTTAAGCAGCCTGCGGTTGAAGTCAGGGGATGGGGACGAGAGGCAAAACGCGCCACGATTAAAGAAATATCTTCACGCGGAAAGATCCATTTGATTATATATATATATGGCTCCATTTCCTCCAGCTTCCTCTGTAAATTCGGACGTTTCAGCCTCTCCGTCTCCGGTTCTGGTCACTTCCCTATAGCCATCAAGCAGAAACGGAAGGCCGAAGAAGCGGTTGTGGGATCCACGTGCAGCACTCGCGGTTCCTGGTGGCGTCTGCAGCCCCATAATGGACCAGTTTAGCATGTTCTGCTCAGTGTCTGGTGGACTGAGCTCTTCTTCTTATCAAATCAGACAGAAAACCAGGACACAATATCATGCATATGAATGTGTGTGTGGGTATGTGTTGGACAACAAACATGGGCCTGTAGAGCCTTCACGCATGGTTGGACCGCAGGAGGAGAGAGGTCAGGAAGACAATGACCACAGTGTATCGTCGCTAGCTTACATCACCGCCCCCCCCTCTGCGCTGCATGTCAACACACACAGTCTTTAAAGCTCTGTAGGTCATATTATAGGCCAGCGACGCCATTGTGCCTCTCACAAAGTGACATTCAGAGCTGGGATTCAAACAAAGTTACGCTGTATGTTGCTGAGGCGGCGGCGGCAGGCGAGACAAAGCCTGGAAGTATAGTTGAATATCAATCCCGACTAAATCACACAATATCAGGAATAATTGCTGTTTTCTTCTCCTCACGCTGAGCACATTCTGGTGGAGTTTTGCATAATGACTACAGTTGGGGGGGTGGGGGGGGGCAGTGTAGGTAATGGTGGCATCAGAGGTGGTGGTAAAGGGGGGGGGTTGTTGTGACAGGTGCTGAAACCAAACTAGGGAGGCAAAGAAGACAAAGGTTCAATTTACTAAGAGGAGACTAGAGTTGTTAATTAAGGGAAGAAAGGTCTGTCTCTGACGTCCATATTGCATGATGTGTGTGTGTGTGTGTGTGAGTGTGTGTGTTTGAATAGGCATGTTTAGAGGAAGTATGAGGGAGCAGCTTCGACGTATGTGTACACAGATTCTGGGAGTTTGGGATGTTTCTTTCTTTTCTCCGCTAAAACAAAAGTCTGAGGCTAATTAGCCGCAGCCATTACAGGAAGTGAGTCAGGTAATTATTTTACATCACGCCGCCGATAATTGAATGATTCTTCAACGTCTGCGCGTCTGTTTGAAAGAATCTCTTCCCCCCTCGTCCCACCCGGGCCCCGTTTCCACCCTTCGCTCGTTCACTTTGCCTTTGTCTTTGAGCGAGATAAGAGCGGGGCCGGATCCAGGTAGCGCTGCCATATGGTCGGGAATGAAAAAGCTCTTCTGTCGAAGCAAATGGGATTTTTAAATATTGAAACTGCTGCATGTCTTTTTAATATGACTGTGTTAAAGCTCTCTTTATTCCATCGCTTTGATCAACTCCCTCCGCCTCTCTGTCTCTCTTCACGCCACTTCCTGCGTCGCTCTCTATTTTTCTTAATCTGGAGAGTTTAAAGGGAAACTGGAGCTGGCTGTGATGCAGTTAAACTTATGCATCTTTGTTCTTTTAAGCAGCACATTTCCTGTTTAAGAAAGCAAACAAATCTTATCAAAGCCATCGGCTTAGCCTTGGGTTGAAGAAAGGGGTTCTTTTTTTTCACGCGCTGCCGTATCTGTTAGTGGTTTTCAACCGGTTTTGTTTTCAGATTCTTCTTGTTTGGCTGTTTTATGAGAAAGGAAATCAACTCATGGCCTTCTCATTATTTCCTGAAATTTAGAAACAGAGGTAAAGTGGTATTTACAGTAAAATAAATGGAAGCCAGCGAGCGAGCGAGCGAGAGAGAGAGAGAGAGAGCATTATCTACTTTAAGGCCAGGGTGTATTTATTACACACTAATTGTGGAAGAGGAAGTGCTTTGGAGGGGTGTGCTCTCTCTGGGGAGGGTGGAGGGCCTCAGGGACGGAGAGAGAATATTTATCTATCAGGCTTTATCAGAACAACACTGAGGCGACTGCTCTTAAGATCAGAGAGGTGGTTTGGGAGGGGGGGGGTGAGGACGGAGGAAACCAAGAGGCCTGCCAGCGGAGCACCAGGGCGTCAGGAGAGAGAGGGTGATGAAAGCAGGAAGGAGAAGCTGGGTGAGACCTCAGAGGGGAGGGGAGGATGCTCTCGCTCTTTATGGAGGGGGGGGGGCAACAGACACGCACAGGATCAGAGCACTGCTCCACCTTCACGTGAAGAGGTGATCTTCTTCTTCTTTGGTTTTTAACCACAGCTGGGCAGAGGTGGTGGAGGGAGGGGTGGAGGGAGGAGTGGAGGGGTGGGGGGAGGAGTGGAGGAGTGGGGAGAGGGGTGGAAGAAGGGTGGAGGGAGGGGTGGAGGGGTGGAGGGAGGAGTGGGGGGGGAGGAGTGGAGGGACGGGTGGAGGGGTGGAGGGAGGAGTGGAGGGGTGGGTGGAGGAGTGGAGGGGTGGGGGGAGGAGTGGAGGAGTGGGGAGAGGGGTGGAAGAAGGGTGGAGGGAGGGGTGGAGGGGTGGAGGGAGGAGTGGGGGGAGGAGGAGTGGAGGGAGGAGTGGAGGGAGGGGTGGAGGAGTGGAGGGAGGAGTGGAGGGTGGGGGAGTGGAAGGAGGGGTGGAGGAGTGGAGGAGTGGAGGGAGGGGTAGAGGGAGGGGTGAAGGAGTGGAGGGAGGAGTGGAGGGAGGGGTGGAGGAGTGGAGGGAGGAGTGGGAGGGGTGGGGGAGTGGAGGGAGGGGTGGAGGAGTGGAGGAGTGGAGGGAGGGTAGAGGGAGGGGTGAAGGAGTGGAGGGATGGGTGGTGGAGTGGGGAGAGGGGTGGAGGAGTGGAGGGAGGAGTGGAGGGGGTGGGAGTGGAGGAGGGGTGGAGGAGTGGAGGGAGGGGTAGAGGAGTGGGGAGAGGGGTGGAGGGAGGAGTGGGAGTGGAGGAGGAGTGGAGGGAGGGGTGGAGGAGTGGAGAGAGGAGTGGGGAGAGGGGTGGAGGGAGGTGTGGAGTGGTGGAGGAGTGGAGGGAGGGGTGGAGGGAGGGGGAGGAGTGGAGGAGTGGAGGGAGAAGTGGAGGGGTGGAGGAGTGAAGGGAGGGGTGGGTGGAGGAGGAGTGGAGGGAGGGGTGGAGGAGTGGAGGTGGAGGGAGAAGTGGAGGGGGGAGGAGTGAAGGGAGGGTGGAGGACTGGAGGGAGGAGGGGAGGAGTGGATGGAGGAGGAGGACTGGAGGGAGGGTGGAGGAGGAAATATTGAAATATACACAATGATGCAACAAATACATCAGCCTATTGAATCTGACCTCTAACCTTTGACCTTTGACCTCTGACATCACCTCAAAGGTAAATCGAAACATTAAAGACTAAAACAGGAAAACAGCCAGTGGACGTTATGATCGGCCCTCACACACACACACACACACACACACACACACACGCACACAATCACACAATCACAGACACACTTATTTTATTATTTAACTGTAAAAGAAATAAAAAGAAACATTAATTCATAATATTAGTAGCTTTATGCTAAATATTGTTGATACTAGCGAAATAATAGTTTTTGTTCAGTAAAAAATATGCCAATGTGTGTGTGTGAGTGTGTGTGAGTCCATTTGTGTGAGTGAGTGTGTGTGTGTGTGTGTGAGTGTGTGTGAGTGAGTGTGTGTGTGTGTGTGTGAGTGTGTGTGAGTGAGTGTGTGTGTGTGTGTGTGTGTGTGTTAGCTCTGGCTGCCTCCCAGGACTCTGAGCATCTTTCTCCACCAAATCTTCAGCCATCCCAGCATTTCTCTCATTCCTTCCTTCCTTCTTTCCTTCTTTCTCCTCCTCTGACCTTCAACATTTTAGCACCGACTTATCTTTGACTACAGAGGACGCAGGACACACACTCATTACTGCACACACACACACACACACACACACACACACACACACACACACACAGACGTGTTTATGGGCGATAGCTTCATTATGGCAGCAGATATTTTTATTAAAAAATGACCTCTCTGGTACTACAGCGTATGAACATCCACGCACACACGGGCAAGGCCTTTAAGACTCGTGTGTGCGTGTGTCACGTGCACACCCTCGGCCATCTCCCTTCACCCCGGGGCCCCTGTCTGGTCCTCTCTTGTCCCCCAGTCTCATCGACGCCACACACCTCTGCTGCTTCTCCAGATTTCCTCCACTGTATCTGATTAAGTTAACAATGTGGTGTTATTTGCATGCTGATTTTACAGAGCCCGAACCCGCCTCTCCCCGACACCCCCCCCCACCCCCCACCCCCCCGTTTCTCTCTCAATTCTCCGACAAACAAGAGATGCGGGATCAGAGTAATGTGATAGCACAGCAGCCAGCCAACGCAATCTGCCTCAAAGACCAGGTGTTCGCAATCCACCTCCTCTCTTAATCCTGCCCCCATCATTTCTCTTGTTTTTATTCCTGTTATTTTCTCCCTTCTTCCCTCCCCTCTTTGTCCCCTCTCATCTATCCCTGGTGTGTTTATAAGGTTGTATTATAATCAAATCTGGAGCGAGGGAGGCCTGTCTTTTTTTATTAATTATAGGCCACAGATGATGCGAATGTATTCCGAAAGCGTCTTCAAATAGGTCGGCGGTACAGTTTGCTATCTATCACATTTAAATGTCAAAACAGTGTAAAGCCCTACAAATTAGTTCAGGCAGACTTCAACCCCCATTTAACATTTTTAAAGCACCGTTCTGTGGCTCAAAGAGCGATTTTAGATCAGTTTACGCATACGTGTGAATAAATACGCGGAGATAGCGCCCCATCCTTCAAACTTCTCATTTCAATACAGACATTTAACTGCCAACCTTTGCCGGAGAAAATCCCGAGCAACATGCGGGAGAAGAGAGAGTGTGTGTGTGTGTGTGTGTGTGTGCGAGAACAAAAAAGAGATATAAAGCAACAGAAAACAATGCATTAGCTTCATGAATAATGAATCTACTGCCTCTCCGTGCGGAAAGAGAAGCAGGTTTCCACCGTCTCTGCATAAATCCACTGTCCAGATGAATAAATCAGGACGGGGGGGACGTTTCTTGAGCGGGAGCCTATCGTTGGTAAAATAACAACAATGATCTGAAACACATCTGTTCGTGTGCAGTGCCAGCGAACCCCTAAAGAGCAGCAGCAGACAATAGGAGCCAGGCATTTTTGTTCCACATATTGATGTTTGGGAATACTAAAGAGAATTAATACACACACACACACACACACCACACACACGCACGCATGCTTCATATCGGTCCATATTGGTCAGTGGATCACGTCAACATCAGTATGCTCAGCAAAATGATTAAATATTTGCATCCTCCTTTCAAAGGGAAAAAAAAAACCGAGCTCCTGTTAGAAATGAAAACGGGCGCTAATTGAAAGAAACGCTACGAAGGCAGCGCGAACCTGAAGAGAGGGAGGGGCGAGTCGCGACAATGGGGGGGCTGTTTTAACCAGCGCTGGAGCTGACGGCGCTATCATTGCCGTCCAGATGCAGAAGCGGCTCCAGGCCTGGGAGACGCGCTCACGCGCGCGCTCACAACCGCCCGGCTGGGCGGCCCATTGTTCCGCCGCTGACCCCACGGCCCTCCCCCAGGACGCCACGCGTGTCCGCGGCAGAAGAATCCTCGAACAAAGAGGCGATCTCGATTTACACCGGAGAGTCGGAACGCGGAGCCGAGAACAACGTTAAAAAGCACTGGACGCTAACACACTCCTCTATCACGTTTACATCATTTTAGTTTATTTATTAGGATATTGTTACAGTGTGCTTAAGTACATATTAGGTAGCCTGGTATGAGGAATAGGAGCCTGCATAGGGGTCACAGAGAGACTCAGTATCATCTTACAATTGCCCTATTACATCAGCATAAGAACTGAAATCCAATGAGCTAACTAGCTTAGAAGAGACCCAATCCCATGACTGGCTTTCGTCACCTCTAGGCTTAGCTATGACTCTTCCTCATCCAGCTCAAAGCGGACTGCTCTCTGGGTGGGCCTAATGTGGACTCACTCAAATGTCAAAGCATTATATATCCTTTTCCGCACAGAGTGGCCCCTGAGGGTTTAATGACTATACAGTAAAGTGAGTTTGAGAGCCACGAGGCGGACGTGATGAAGATGAATTTGTTTCATCAGAGAGCAAACAGAGTGCTGAAGTCTGGGATTGGCGTGTGGAGTCTGCTTGCAGCGGGAACGCCGTGATGGATTCACAGCTGGGAATGGAACGTGCAGGTGGAGCCATCAGCTCCTTAGCTAATCACCCCCAGCGAACGACTAATATTTAACAAGTTGTCATCACCTACTTCCATTTTTCTTCCCTCTCGCTCGGCCCGCGGAGTTTCGCGGGATGAAAAAGGAGGAGGAACAACTGCCTGGTGACTTCAAGCGCTTGTCAAACAAGGAACGGAGCAAAAGACGGAGAAAAGAAGGGGCCCCGCTACTATCCCGCGGCCGTCGTTTACCAATTATGCTGAGTACCTGTGACAGGTGGGTTGTCACAGTGTCTGCTCAGCACCCGACTCCCCCCCCCCCCCTTCAACAGCCCGTCACCATGCTGCAGAGCCTGCTGTGGAGAGGAAGCTCCGCATCCAGGCGCAGGCAGAAGATAAAAGCCAAGGAGGGGAAGGAGGAAACCAGGGGGGAGGGAGTTCGGCCTTGATTCGCGAAACGGTCCAAGGTGACAGGACAGATGACGGCTTTTGTGCGAGCGTGAATTAGTGGTGATTATTGCAAATGGAGAGTGAAAAAGGGGGGCCGCCTCCATCCAGGAAGTTCAGCCCGCCCGTGACCACCGAGGGGCGTCCAGCAGGACCCCAGCGTCCTCCTTCAGCTCAGGTGTGTCCAGGTGTGCGTTAGAGGACGCGCGCTACTTCGGATCCACATAAAACGTGATTAAAATTCTTTCGGAACGTTTCTGACTGGTGCAGAGAGCTAATCCCACAGGCCGCCGCTGACCAACCTACTGCAGCCAAAGCTCTGTGGTATCTTCTTAGCAGCCCCCAGTAATTAAGGAGGGCCCGCACCATGGCTAAACCTCTCCCTGACACACACGCGCAGGCTGCACGCCTATTGTGAGACAAGGAGTCCTAAGAGGCTTAATGCTCATGTACTGCAGCTACGGGCGTGTGTGCTTCAGGAACAATGGGACACAAGATTTAATAAAATTCCGAGTGGAACCTTTCTTTTTAAATGACTCCAAAGTCCATCTGGGCGCTGCAAATGCCTCCAGCTAGCACAGGTCCAGAAAATAGGCAGTTTGTCATGAGTGAGCAAAGGGGGAGGAAAGTGAACACACACAACACACACACACACACACAGCCAAACTTTCTGTGGCAGGTTCAGATAATTGGCCTAACGACATGATGATGCAGAACAAAAGAGGTTCTAAAGGTGGAGACAGTGAGACGGAATAAAGTTGATGGGAAATACAGAGAAGTGAGACAGGTGAGCAATGGAGGACGGGGCTGGGGGGGGGGGGGGGCTGGGGGGGCGGGGCTAGAGAGCAAAAACACAACAGGAAGTTGGACGGACATGACTTGATCTGAGTTCATGTGGATAAAAAATATTTAATGATGAAAAATCATTAAAAGAGTCACACAGACAGACAGGCAGACAGACAGGCAGACAGACAGACAGACAGACAATGTTGTATATCAGGAAAGTTCTTTCCACATTTATTTCAATATTATTCTACAGTTAATTGATGTGAGGGATTGTTGCGGTGGGGGCATTTTCTGTGGTAATAACGAGACAGTAATATATATACTGTATATTTTTGGTCAATCCATATTAGTGAAACAATATAAGACACTGAAACAGTCGTGAAGCGGCGGCGAATCTTGAAGAAGAAATTGAAATTGATAGAATTCGGCTCCATTATGTGGGGAAAAACGCTCCGTAATGTCTTTTGGTTGACGAGAAACTAAAAATACGGCAACAATGAGCTTTGAGATGAGCAGAGGCACGAAAGAGGAGAATGTTTTGTCCCTCAGCCATGTTTGCCTTCACTTTCCCAGCCGTGCCAGTGGCTGCAGAATAAACGGATATGTGAATTAAAGCCCATTGTTTTAAAAAGATCTGCGGCTAATTTTAGCCGCTGCTCTTGTTCCCCCAGTGTGAAAGAATGCTCTGCTTATGCTAGCGTGTTTTATTTTCTTCCTTTCCTTCAGCCTTCATTGTCATCTGGAGCTACATACATCTCATGTTGTTTGAACAAGTTGGTGAGTTGACTCACACACACACACACACACACACACACACACACATGATGCAGTCATGCGGTTTTTGCAATTAGAAGAGACATAAAAATAATTATTTTGCCGTGCAGTCACTCGACATATCCCGAGTTGATGATGTACGGATCACGTGTTTAATAAAAAAGGTTAATCAGCTGTTAATCAGAGGATTAATAACTCGCTATTTTCTTTACAAAACCATTAACAATATGCCATAAATATTTAATGATGATAGGTTGATTTTTTTTCTTCCTTCTTTTTTTTTTTTTGGCGGGACGCGCAACGTGCACGCCCGCGTGCGCGAGTGTTTTTTGGGGGGTGATATGTGCCTGGCGATGCGGGGCAGAATGAGCAATATCCATGCATTAATGTGCATTAATCATGCCTTGGTGAAGACAAATAAATTCATTCATGTTTATTAATACAACCTTAGAGAAAACAATACACTTTACATTATTCACCCAGTTATTAATAAGGGATTTATGAAGAGGAGAACCACAGGACAGAGGCTCCAGCTCAGGCAGAGACGTGGAAAAGCCAAAAAATAAAAAAAAGTAGGGGAGGAAATGGGACGTCAAAGCCAAGAGCGAGAGTTCATTAATGTTTGGGATGGAAAGGGCACCACCGTTTGGGGAGTGTGTGTGTGTGTGTGTGTGTGTGTGTGTGTGCTGGTCCAGCACTGGGCAGCCGAGGGTTAAACATTTCCTGCCCTATTCCTTCTCTTTAACAAATTACCCTGCCTGTTTGCTAATCAAAGCAAAACAAATATTGCTTTTCATTCGCTCAATTTGTTTGAATGAACATGCAGACGTTCCCAAAATACTCGTTCCCAGCTCAAATGTAATTAAATTGTGCCTTTAGTGAAAACATGCAGTGGTACTCCAATTAGTTGTGTTTTTGTCATTGAGTGAAGATGGAGAACGGCGCCGGGTGCGCCCTGGGCACCTTGAGGTCCCAAAATAGTCTTGGAGGGTGAGGGCGAGGGCGGGGGTGGGGGGGGGGGGGGGGGTGAGGGCGGGTTGGGATGGAGGGGAGTTATTAACGCTTGGCTTCACACAACAATGAGAACCAATAACCAGCGATGGTGGCGATCAGGTGAAGGCGGGCGACGGCACGCGCTCGCCGCCGCCCTCTACCGTCCCCCCGGATGAGTGTGGCGGGACGCCACCCCCCCCACGTACTCCACACATCGGCCCTCTGTGGCTCCTTGACCAGGTTTCCTTCTCCAAGCATTGACCAACTATTGATCCGGGCAGAAACACAAGCTGATCCACCCCCCCGCCAGATCCTGGCGAATGAGCCAATCACCTTCCGCCATCATGGCATTCTTACTGCCGATGGGTGGGTCTGGGGGGGGGGGCACCTTCCCTGTTTCTGAGACCAGCGGTTCAGAGCATATCTAAGATCATATGGAGGCACCACGCCGGGGATCAGGTGCTTCACTCTGGCACGCGTCCATGAATCTATCCACTAATCATGTTTGCCCTTCTCTCTGTTCTCTTCTCTTCTTTTCGCCCCCCCCCCCTTTTGTTTTAAGCTCTAAATTGTGTTTTTATCGAAGGCCTGTATGGATCGTCTGGCAAAATGTCATCCGTCAAGCTGTCGATGAATCCATCCCTTCATTTAATGATCAGCCTACCTGATGTGCATGTTACACGGCTCCCTATACCTTTAAAGGGAATCAATGCAAAGCGAATAACGCTGGGAGCGCGCCTGTTTGACGGCCCGGATGTGCACGGCGCTTATTTGTCAACGTGCACGGCCCCGTCGTGAGCCGGGCGCCTCTGTACTGTCTACGCCTGAGTGAACGCCACTGCAGAGGTGGCTCACCGGGAAGGAGGGTGGTTAACATATGAGTCTACAACCCTGCTGCCACACACACACACACACACACGCGTGCGCGCGCGCACGTGCACTGGCTTCATAAGGCAAGAATGAATGGAAGAGACAGGAAGAAAGGTTGAAATGGTAACAGAGAAAAAGACAATTAATGAGAGAGGAGGGGGAGATGGAGAGATGGAGGCTTTAAGAGTAAGAAGGGGGGGGAGGGGGTCAGTTAAATGCTGATTTCATCACCAGATTGGGGGGTGCTGGCGGTGGCTGGGGAGGCATCGGTGGCTCTGGTTATGGCAGCTCTAAAACACATAACTTTTTCCAAAGTGAAAATCAAATATTGGAGATGACAGGCCTTATAAGTGTGCTGAGTGAGCCCGGGTCACGCAGGGAGGGAGGCGCGGGCGGCTTGTCAGCTACTATCTGTCAGGGCAAATTAGAAACAATCAGGGCCGAGTGAAAGGGAAGGTGATTGTTATTAAGCAGCGGGGCCCTGCGAGCAGGCGCCCCAGATGTGGCCATGCATATAAAAGAACAGGAAGCCAACAGTTTCATTCAGGAAGCTCGCTGAGGCAAGTGAGCCACGCCACAAAGGAGGCGAAGGAAACGATGGGCTCGCAGCCGCTGCTCGCTAATATGCTGCGCGTTACTTTGCTAGCGCGCGAAGCCCTCGGAGGATTTGGGCAACCGCGTGCCTTTTGTTCTTCTCCCCACTTTTCCAGGAGGAACAGCAGAACTGTTCTAGTCCCTTCACCTCAACAACGAAGGTCCGACACGTTGATAAGAGCATCCGAGTCTCGTGCTGCGACAGGTCGGCAAATAAGACCAGCTGCGGCGTCATAGCAACCGAGGTGTTTTGGAATGAATCCAACTGGGTCTGCGGGTGTTGCGCGCCAGAAGGACAGTGTGGTGTTCAGGTTCTGGGTCTCCAACCAGGACCAGCACCAGCTCCAGCCTCGGTTCTAGCAGGACCAGCACGCCGACACAATGCTACAGCTAGCGGACGACCTCCTCCGCTTCCAGCAGGAGCCGGTCGGGAGTGGAGGAACCTGACCGGTGGCCACGGCCCTGACATCCACCCAACACCTTATTACCCCCCCCCCCCAGCCTGAACGCGTCCCCTAGGCAGATGGGGCTCCTCATTTACACTTCAGCGGACTGTCGCCTGCTCCGCTAGGCTACTTCCCCCCATTTAGATCGGGACGAGCGAAGAGGGGCAGCGTTCATTACTTATATTTCCAGCCAGTCGCTTTGGATTTAATTGGAAAGTGTTTGGTGAGCAAACAGCACACGACAAAGAACGGTCTGAAAACACACCGGGGGCGAGCGACCGGACGCCGTGGGGCTTAAATCGCTCTATAAGAGGCCGTATGATCTGCTTCAAACTGGCCAAAACAGTTACGACACAATGCAAACACAAGGCGTAGTTTAGGAGGCTCAGAGCTGGATTCTGCTGGATTCTGCCCCCCCCTCCCCCCTCCACACACACACACAGAACGAGTCAAGTGGATTGGTTGCCTTTTAAATAGTTTCATTTAACACCCGTTACGTGGAATCAATGGGGGATACAGATGGAAGAAACAGGCGAAATAAAGAAGGTTGTTAAGACAGTTTCTTTCATATAGCGCGTCTGTCTGGGAGCATGAAGGCCTTTGATTTCTATTTACTTTGTAGTGAGAGATATCGCAAGGAAATTTCCTTCCCTTAAGAATCGCTCATCATCCAATAGCTGGGAATAAAGCAGGCTTGTCACATCCGCTCCGGCGCTCCGTCTCTCTCCGCGTCTCTCGCTTCCCTCCTCTCATCTTTATTGTGGTGATCAGTGGAATGTTCACTTAACACGGGCTGTCTACCATTTCTGCTTCCCAGGTTCCCCCCCTCTGTTGTGGCTCCTGATGTAACAGAGGTTACGTGGTGTTAAACACGGAGCTGCTAAATGTTCCCCAAGGTAATAACACTGTATATACTGTCGCCAAGGAAAAGAGCTGGAGGAAAAAAGGGGAAAGGATGGATGAATAAAACCCCCGAAAAACCCAATAAATGAGGCAAATCTGACGATTGGTTTGGCTACAGGGGCGAGTGTCTGGAAGGACGTCCCCGAAGGTGTCTGAAGGTCTGTCACGGAGGGCAGAAGAGAGGTCTAAATGTTGAAAACTATCCCCCACATCAATCCATCCGAAGCCCCTCGTTTCTCCTCCTGGAAGACAAATCGGGGCCATGTCTAAGATTTCCCAACGATTAGCGGTGAAAGGATGAGGAGGGATATAGAGATGTAGTCGAGAAGCATTAGCTTTTAATCACCGACAAGGATGGCAGGGCGAGATTGGGAGAGGGAGCGGTGGAGAGAGAGGGACGTTCTTACGACGCTCCGCACGGAATTTGCACTTTTGCCGCGGTGACCTGGTTGGGGCCGGTGTTTGGCGGCGGGACAGACGCTCAGCGGCGGCAGAAATCCGTTTCACACGCGGCTCCCTCGGACAGATTAAAGTTGGAGCCAAGACGCTCGCGAAGGGGAACCGCTTCTCCTTCCCGTGCGACGGCCCCGATCTTACGGTTTCGTCCACAATTATCGAATTTTCGGAATCTTTGTTGGCTGATCACATGACAAATGCTCGTCACTGTAGGCGAACAGTGCCGCCATAAAGCAGCCTGGCGCTCCCTCGGTGGTCTAAACAACCCTTTTTTTGGATCTGCCACGCTCCCCTTACAGTCACCTCTCCTTATTTTTATTCTTTTTTTTCTCTCTCTCTCTACTATGAATAAATTTAGTCCGTCCCGGACATGAAAATGTCAAATACCTAAAATACACCTAGGCTAAATAGCATATTAATTTTTAATGTCTGCTCATCCTATGCTGCTATTCTCATATCAGGCCTGTCTGCCAACAGCTGTTGCTGGCGCTCTGGCTGGGAATTTATCATCCATCTAGCTTAAGGAGGGGAGAGGGGGGAGCAAATTAAAAAAAAAAGAGGAGACAATGTTCAGAAAGACAAGTTAAAAGGGGGGGGGGACGGATCTGTTCTCGCATCCCCACCTTGCATTTATATCACCTGCACTTCACAAATTTCTAACATTGATATACGAGTGGGATTCAATTACACTAATGCCAAGCATAAATTGTTCAAGATTTCTTTCTTTTGTCCCCCTCCTCATACATAAAAGAGAAATAAGGAGAGCGGTGACATTGACACCGGAGGTATAGTGACATTGGGAAGAGCGGCGGAGGGAGGCGGGATGCGCTGGAGCAGCGTGCCAGAGTGGGTGTTGAATGTTACCCATGTGCGCTTTTTTAGGTGGCATGTGGCGGATGATTATCATAGATTATCACAATCCAGATTGTTACAAGTTCGCCGTGCGCACGTAGCTGCAGTGCACTGTGTGTGTGTGTGTGTGTGTGTGCGTGTGTTTTGGTTGGAGACAGCGTGCCTTGGGGGATAAGACTAAATGGTGAGTGAATTACAAACAGTTGGAGTGTGTGAGAGCATGTGTGCGTTGTGTGATCTGCTTCTTTTATAGTTACAGTGCGCCAGAACAAAAACATCACAGAGGGCTTGGAAACCCAGCAATTGCCATTTCATCTGGAGTAGAGCTGGGCGGCCGGAGCTTTTGACATCAATTCTTGTTTTTCCGTAGCTACAGGAGCAAAACGATGGCCGCTGCCTCGGTCTGTCCCTCACACCTATTAGCAGACCGCTAGCTAGCTAGCTAGCTGTTACAGTACAGTAACAGTAAGAGAGTTTTACCCTGAGAACGTCTCTGTTGTTATAATGACTTTGATAACTGAACCACCAATAGTAACAACGCTTAGCGGGACACAACCACATGCCCTGTCTTTATTCGGCCACCCATGAGCAGCGATTGTGACCGGTTATCGTGTCTTTGGGAAGCCCGAAGGTCAGTGAAACCGGAGCTTTCACCCCTTGAGCGAGACCGGAAGCAACCCTGACCGGACAGGTGAGTCGGGCTTATGGAGCGTGCATGTGCATCCAACTGGAAGGTGTAGCGGTGAATTCGTGGTGCTCCTGATCCTCGCCCGCGTCCCACAGGCCTGCCCCCCCCCCCCGCCGCGTGTGCCGGGTTTACCTTTAACACTCCAACTGCATAATGGAGCGCAACCCCTCTGTTTGGATCAAGCGGCTGCTCGTGGCGGCTTCTGACGGAACGCTTCTTCCCGGGAACCTGGAAGGAGAAACGAGGAGGGAGGTTAAAAGAGGATGTGGGAATGAAATAAGGAGCGGAAGCAGCAGGGAGGAAGATAAACGAGGTGTACGGCAGAGCCGGGAGACAGTTATGAGTGAGAGGAGGACAAAGATGGAGGGCGGGGGAGGGGTCAGTGCCACCGTGAAAACCCGAGCGATTCAGCGAGCGCCGCTGCAGAGGTCAAGGGAGCGCGGGCGGAAAAGGTTAAAGATGAAATCAAAGCCAAACGGCGTGTCGTGCCCGGAGGCACGGCTGGAAATCCATCCCTTCAGGGCAAGGCCACCGCTGACGCGAGGCAGACGAGAAGCTAAATACTGCACGCCACTCGGGGATCTTCATTTTCAGCCCGATCAATAAGGGCTTATATTTATCAGGGCCTCTGAGCAGCTGCCACGTCTGACAACCTCCACTTCATTTTTGCACTCCTCTTCTGCTCCCTCCCTCCCTCCCTCCCTCCTCCCGGTCTACCCTCACATGCTAAATTGAGACCCATCGACCATGAAAAGGGGCAGAGACCCTGGATTGCCATTACCCCCCTCGTGTCTCCCTTCTTTCTCTCCTGTGTCACACACACACACACCACAACACAACACACACACACCCACACACACCACAACGCGCGCACAAACCTACAAACAGAATGCCCTGGAGCTACATTCTGCAAAAGGTCGTCTCCCCCTGCTTCTAAAGAGCATGCCTTATCATTACGGCCCTTGGCACAGACACCAGCACCTCCTCATGCCTTTTGCCAAGTGCCCATGCCAACCCAACCCCCCACGCACACACACACACACACCCACACACACACACACCCGAGAAACATTGCCTTTTCACAATCTGATTTCAGCCATTTTGTGTATCTTAATTATTGTCTCTTTTTTTTGGGGGGGGGAGAAGAAAACACGCAAATCCCAAATTAGCAGAATAAATCAGAGTTGTGATAAGCAGGAGACGGGGTTTAAGGGTCAGGGGGAAAAATAAAACTGTCTGTCTAATCGTCTGCAAACAATATTTGCCTGTGAGGCATTCTAAATAGATATCGCAAGTCCATCTGTGTCATCATTGATTTATAAGGCATTAAGCTGCTTGGGGAAGAGAGATGGTCTCGCCTTCTCCACCGTTAAAGGCGCTACATGTCGGAATCAGGGCCATGGCACTGGAACAACTGTGGCACTTGTCTAACCTCCCCTTTAATCGCCAGGCAAGAAGGGGCAGAAATAGGCCGGCTGGATCCCTATTTTCCCTCTCAGAAAGAGGAAGTATGAATCCCAAATTTTCTGCATCTTTTGTTCGGTTGATACAAAGAGAATGGGAGGAGGGGGGGAGGAAGTACAGGGGGAAAAATACACAAGAGAGAAAACAAACAACACACACAACACGCATGCACACACGCACGAGGGGGGGGAAAAAAAACAAGGGACGTCATTAACATATGAATACCATATGCAAATGGCAGGGAGAGAGCAGATGTTGCTGCATTTAATTGACCTATATGTGAGTTGCATCCAAACCTTTCAGTGTCTTTTCTGGGCCTGCTGTGAACTGTCTTCGCTGGCGTCGCGGCAGCGTGGAGCGTACGGAGCGGCGGCGCGCAGCGGCGCTTTAAACGCTGGCGACGGCGAGAATGCCCCATAAGGAAATATAGGTTTTAATGGAACGGTGCAGGAGTGTGTGTTTCAAATCCTGCGTTTGCCTCTGCAAAAGTGCAGAATTTGGATTTCTGCATCATAACAGGTGGGGGTGGGAGTGTGGGGGGGGGGTGCTTTATTTTTAGTTAAAGATATTAAATATAGATACACATGCAACACACAAGTCTATAGAATTACTAAATTTTAAGGGAGAATATTATTTACCTCGTTAATTTCCGTATGAATGCTCTTTTTTATTTCCCCCTGCCTATTTCTCTCTGCCTTTTATTGTCATTTCTTTATCTTCTATACCCCCTCCTTCCCCCCCCACCCCACCTACCACCCCCCAATCTTGGGAATGTCATTAAATTGTATTAAATAGCCTTTTGTCCAGGGGGCAAGGACCACCCGATATATGATAATACATTAAAGTCCCAGTGTAGCAGCCACTGAGCCGAAACCATCTTAAGAACACACGTGTGTGTGTGTGTGTGTGTGTGTGTGTGCGTGCGTGCGTGTGCGTGAGAAAGATGGAGAGAGAAGTATCAGGCAAGTTGGAGAGAAACAAGGTGGTTTTGCCGCCTGTCTGCGCATGTGGCTTCCAAACAACTGTGACACATACTAATAGAAACATACCTAATAAATTACAAGCTTTCAGGCTCTGGCAAGCTGACATTTTCTCTGTGCACGGGACAATTTCATATCTGCGCCGCAAAGTCGAGAGGCTGCTGGACCAAATTGCATCATACAGAGATGCCAGAGGATTAGCATAAAAATTAACACTTAAATTTCAGCTTATTGTCAACCCCACTCCTGCTCTGGCTGCCTCACAACAATCAATTCCTCTTAGAAATCTGATTAGATTCCATGACGCTTATTATCCCAGTCATGTCTGCCTGCCCCCTTCACTTCCAGCACCACACACACACACACACACACACACACGCGCGCGCGCGGAACACTCATGACTGCCCAGACCATTTGTTTTAATGGAATTAGAGGGAAAATTTATAGGTGTGGCATTTCTTCTGACGGATGAGCCCCAAACGTCCGTATGAAGCGTTTTGATTTTTCCGGGTCCGTCTTTGGCCCGCGGACAAATCCGTCCTGTCAGGTGTGTGGAGGAGGAACCGCTCACAGGTGCTGCTGCGGCTCAAGACGTTCGGGACAGAATTATTCTGGCAGAAACGCTGCGTTATGGCACAAAAGCTTCATTTCCAAGCTAGCAGCAAACAGCGAAGCTGCGGCTTGTTGTGTTTTTTTCTTAAATATGTTCGACCGCAGGACGGCGGAACAATTTGGTAGTTCGAGGACGGAGAGACGGGGTTGTTATAAGAGGTTTCCGCTGTGTTGGGATCAGATTTCTTTACATCTCAAACATCTCAGAATCCACCCCGACCTCAAGCGCGTGGCCTTCGCCAACGCTGCGTGTTTACAGCAGAACGCTGGACCGGGCCGCGTCCATGACCTCATCGGGCTGTTGCAATGAAATATTTGCCAATAAAGTTTTCTGTGGAAGCACGTTGCACAAGTGCGGACCTAAAGCACATTGGGTGGCTTCGGTTCGGCCCGTGATTGTTTAGACAAATGGCATTTCATCGCATCCAGATGTCTTTAAGCTGCGCTCAGCCGCCACCTCCACTTTCCGAGGGCCCGGCTGAATGTATACAAATAGCCGCATTCCTCATCTGGGCCTACGAGCGTCACAGTTCTCGTCACTCAGCTTTGGCCGCCGGCCCGAGTTAACATTCGATATTTAGACTCTTCGCGGATTCGTTACAGAAGCAGAATTTTACGGCGAAGCGGCCACGTTTTGTTTAGAAATCCGCGCCGCCCCTTGACCGCCGAGGCTAAACGTTAGCCGT
This sequence comes from Takifugu rubripes, assembly GCF_901000725.2. Classification (NCBI taxonomy): domain Eukaryota; kingdom Metazoa; phylum Chordata; class Actinopteri; order Tetraodontiformes; family Tetraodontidae; genus Takifugu; species Takifugu rubripes. The sequence goes on along the minus strand of NC_042297.1, from coordinate 2,046,587 downwards.
TTAGAAATGTGTTATTAAAAATGCGCACCCCCGCGTGTGTGCGTGTGTGTGTGTGTGAGCGCAGGTTTAAAGACGCGCGTTGCTGCTACATTTCGGAAGAGTTTGATTGAGTACATTTCGCTCCATTTCCCTTTTCCCTGGAAGGAAGCGGCGGCGTACAGGTTGGAAAGCGCGTACGCGGAGCGGCGCCCTGGTCCGGAGGAGCCTCGCAACAGTTGCGCGGAGGGGACTGGACCCAGCCGCCCACCGGGTCGAGACAGGCAACAAGCAGAAAGGGAGAAGGAACAAATCGTCTGATGTTCTAAGTGGATAACAACAGCTCCTGCTATGCAGCGGGAGAGGCGCAGAATAATTTAAACCAGCTACCCTGTGACCCCCCCCGCCCCACCCCTCCCCAGCTATTCTTATGGTAACATGGCTAAAGAGGAGTGGGCCACCCAGCAGCTCAGAGGAGAAACTTAACTCCATTCTTCAGGAAAAATAATCCATCTCTCTGCCTGGGCGAGTAACTTTACTCACTTCCACACAGGCACATGTAGCGCCCGCTCAGGGACGGGCCCGGCCCGATACAGACGGGGAGAGCAGCAGAACGTTTACTGTGACTTTAAAGCATATTAGCTTTCAGACAAGAGTTTGAAGAATAATAAACCCAGCGCTTAACTGGGCTATTTTCCCTTTGGGTTAGCGCCGCGCCACGGCGGAGGGGAAGGGGTGTAATGAGGAATTCCCCCGTCCTTAAACGCAGGGTAAACACTGCTTTCTTTGTTGACTGGAGGCCGACGCCGTGTTTTTTTGATGCGTTCCCTGTTTTCCAGGCTGCGATCAGAGGGGGCTGCTATTGTGTTTGGTCTCCAAACAGCACATCTGAGGTGCACACCTCACTGACGTTTTATAGGTTCAAGTCCTCCAGAGTGGGAGAAGGGGGGAGAGTCATATTTTATGCCGGTGGTTTATTTTAACGGGCGCTTGTAATTAACGCAGCATGTCCTCTATCTCCCAGCCATCTATGCCAAGGTCTTTATTTAAACAACTTTATTGTGAAATGTTTGCGTTCTCAGCGTTCATCTGGGGCCACACACAGAATATTATTTCATACTTCAAGGGGATTGGGTGGGAGGCAGTTTTGGAAGCATTTACGGTTTGAGCAGTTATTATTTTTGATTACAACAAGACTCTTTTTAAATAGATCAAGCTGTGTAGCCTTGCGCATATATAAACACACAGACTTCTACACATCACCGTGCACTTGTGTACGAACCTGAAGCCCGACGTGCACAATCTCGGCGTGATTTACCGGTCACGTCCAAACCAGCGCACTTGCCTCTGCTTGTGGGATTCTGTCCGCTGGTCGGCGAGGACGCTGTGATTATGCTAAATCCATATTTTTGCAGTCACTATTGGAGCTTCTGCTGCGGTTCCTCTGCCGCGGTGAGCAGAAACACGTTCTTCCCCGAACACTCGTCCTGTACTCATAAAATCATAATGTACGGTGAAGCGCGTTGCCGCGTGAGCTGTGGGGGAAGCTGAGGTCAAAATATCCTGCTTTTATGGCTGGATTGACCGGGGAAGGGGGGGTGTGGGGGGCACAGGTTGCCATCAAGTAAACATATGGCAAGACACACCACAGAGGCTCGGTGGAAGCACCAGAACACGGCAGAAACACGCGCCAAGACGGTTTAGAAGCAAAGCCGAAGAAGCCACAGCCACCATTTCAAGTTTGGTCGCTGGAACGAGGAGACGGCATCTGCAACTCGTTTCCACGTGATTTTCTACACGTGTCGGCTGAAGAAGAGAGAACAAGACACCCTATTAGTATTGCTAAGAAAACAACTTTAAGCATTCTTCATTTACAACATGAAAGGCTAAGTGGAAGCAGCTGAACTGTTTCCCAACGTGTAATAAGCGCACGCAAAAACAAAGATCGGACGATAAAGTTGATCTTCAGCATCAAGGTTTCACGTGAGGCGCACTGATGGCGGGGGCAGCCGGGACTGTTGGTCCCAGCAAGACCAACGCAGACCAACGCAGACCAACACTGACCAACACCAACCAACACAGACCAACTCAGACCAACACTGACCAACACAGACCAACGCAGACCAACGCAGACCAACACAGACCAACACAGACCAACACAGACCAACACCGACCAACACAGACCAACACACACATCTTAGCAACGTTATGTTCAAACCTGTGGAATCTCTGCTGGAGCGGATTCCAAAGAAAAGCAGCCCTTCACACTCACATTCACACCTATATTCAACTCTAGAGGAGCCAATTCACCTGTCCTTGAATGCATCTGGGAGGAGACACGGGGGCCCCCAGGGGATCCAGACCCAGAACCTTCCTACTGTGAAGGGAAGGAACCAAATGCTGCACTACTGTGCCTTTCATTTCCTTAATATGCTTCTTGTTTTTTTTTTTAAAAAAAGCTGCTTTATTTTCTAAATATGTCACATTCTCACGTAGGAGTCTAAGATGGAGCCACGCAAAGTGTTCCCCAAGATGCGCAGACGTTCCCACAGCCATCCTGCTCTTATGAAACAGAAGCGAGGAGATATTCAGGTAACAGAAGAGAGTTCTGACCTTTTGGCTAGAGGTGAGCAACACTACACCGTAAACACTAAATACCAGACACACGCCCAGTTGGAAACACGAGCGGAGAAAAGACAAATCCTTTCTTGGTTTTTCAGTTGCTTCTGATGGTGGATGTTCGATAATAGAAAATAAAAGGCCTCCTGCTTCTTCCCTGTGTTTTCCTTTATCCATCTTTTAGGTAACAAACGCTGCCTGTTCTCGTCTGAGAGACGGCGTCACTCTCCAAACCCAAATGCCTAATTTACTTGCAGTTAAGGTTTGAGAGCCGGGAGACTTTGTGGATTTTGTAAGCTCTAAAACTGTAAAAATCAAACCAAAACAAAAGTCCGTTTGGTATAAGCCAGCAGGATGTTGATGCCAAATCTCTTGTAAGAAAGACAGGCAGGAAATGAAAAAGATAGACCAAGCCGGTCCATAAAAACCTTTCTCTGAGCAAATCTGGTCGCAAATGCAATTTAGTCATGCTAGTCATGTCAGAAGCTGATGAATTTGAGGTTTGATTCTACGAGACGTGACTTTGCAGCCTTTAGCTAAGCACAGCTACCACAAATGCTGAAAAACGTGCACAGCTTCTTTTTGCTGGAGGGGCTCCATAGCAGGGCTAGTTCATGAGGTCTAGGGTGGGTCAGACCCCCACTGCCATCCTCAACAATGCCTACACACACACACACACACACAGCATAATGACCCCACAACCAGCTGCCATGGTTTTACCTGTTTTTTTTTCTGGTAATTGCAACAAAAACACCATCTTTGGATGTGTCACGTTCTTTTCCCAGGACCCCAGAGTGGAAGAGCTGATTTCAGACAGTATCCCACTCGACACACACAGGCCTCTGTGTCTCTCAGACACCTGCTTCTTTTTCAAATCCTTTAATCTCAAAGGGAAACGCCACCTTTTACACAGCAGCCAGTTTTGTAGATGGTTATTTGCTGAAGAAAGGTTGAAATTCCTAATTCATCTACCTGGCAAGTGTTCGTGCCACTCGGCCTTGAAATTCCTCATGTTTAAGATAAAAAACCCAACTCTATGCAGACACTCATGTGCCAATATTACAAATATAAATTAGCAGCGCAGCAAGTTTTGCAATGTTACAACAATCAACTTGAATTTTTAAACGAACGATTCGGTTCCTTCAGTTTAATTTCAACTAATGTAAACTCAGTGCAGACGATATTGTATGAATCCATCCCGTACGTAATTATTATGTTTGTGCATTTTGCGCGGTAACAATGAATTTTAATCTATTTGTGGAGTTTCACATATATGAATTCATTTATTTGCCCCCCCTGTGAACAGTGGACCCTCTATTATCGTGAAATTAGCCCATGAGAATGAAAGGGAGTGTATGTCCTGAGTATGTGTGTGATTTTCCTTTCCCTCACCAGCACATTTGGATGTGTTTGTGTGACCGTGTGAATCGGCATGTGCACATATCTGTTCTGTGTGACTCTGTGTGTGTATGTGTGTGTTCCCTGATGGAGATGAGTCTGACTGGTTAGGAGGGAACAGATGTCAGCTGGTGCTGGCTGCCAGGAAGACTGAACAAAGCCAATCACGTTACCTTCCTGTCCAAAACGCACAGCAGACAGACCTGCATCTAATAACAATTTGTGACATTGACTTGCACTATGCCAGTCTGATACACATGAAAACACCCAGCAGCCACCCTCTGCTTGGATTAGACCATGTACACCACTGGAGAAGATGTAATAGATTTCAGGGGGATGAACAAAATGGCGTCTGTAATGTGATCTGTCCTTGTTGCCACTGTAGCTTAATCATTCATAAGCCTCTACTAGAGGGAACAACAGGCAATACTAGATTTCTTAAAGTGTTCCACTTAAAAAGTACTCATAGTGAAGTCTGTCATCACAAATTTAGCCCTCTAAAGATTATGGATTATAAATTAATTATAAGACAACTACTCTACCTGGAGCTATTCAGCCACAAACCTATCCAACCCTATCCATCCCTATCCCACCCTACCTAACCCTGTCCAACCATACCCAACCCTATTAAACCCTATTCCACCTTACCCAACCCTACCCAACCCTGTCCAACCCTATCCATCCCTATCCCGCCCTACCCAACCCTACCTAACCCTGTCCAACCCTACCCAACCCTGTCCAACCCGATCCAACCCTACCTAATCCTATCTAACCCTGTCCAACCCTACCTAACCCTGTCCAACCCTGTCCAACCCTACCCAACCCTGTCCAACCCTACCTAATCCTATCTAACCCTGTCCAACCCTACCTAACCCTGTCCAACCCTACCCAACCCTATCTAACCCTACCTAACCTTATCCAACCCTATTCAACCCTATCCAACCCTACCCAACCTTATCCAACCCTACCCAACCCTATCCAACCCTACCTAACCTTATCCAACCCTAATCAACCCTATCCAACCCTATCCAACCCTATCCAACCCTACCCAACCCTATCCAACCCTACCCAACCCTATCCAACCCTACCCAACCCTATCCAACCCTATCCAACCCTACCCAACCCTATCCAACCCTACCCAACCTTATCCAACCCTACCCAACCCTACCCAACCTTATCCAACCCTATCCAACCCTACCCAACCCTATCCAACCTTATCCAACCCTATCCAACCCTACCCAACCCTATCCAACCCATTCTACCCAAACCTATCTTCTGCATCCACCTCCAAACCAACAAATATCAAGTCCTTTTTCGCTGTTCCATCTCCATATCATTTATTGGTGAACTAAGCTCAAGTTTAATTTCCTATTTACACTGATCAAAGAACCTTGGAAGTCTCAGGTCTAATCTCAGCCACAGTGTGGCAAGACCACAGTTTGGGTGACCCGCGGCACGGACACACTTTGTCAGCTAAAGGGACAAATGCTAACTGGCTGCCCACTTTGGCAGAGCGCTTCAGTCAGTGGCTCTGAGCCCAACATGGCTGCTTCAGACTGAAACTGGGAAGGTGGTTCAACAAACATGAACCCACACTAAATTAATCTGGGCTAGATCTGAATCAAACCGGCGTGTTTAATGTGCGATTCTGTCTAGTGTGTACGTGTGAATGAATGTGTGTGTTCGTACCACTGTTAGATTAGCATCTTTACCTCAACTGACAGAGCTGTTGACCTCTGCCCTGTCTGCTGAGTTTTAGAAAGCACACTTACTTTCCCTAAAGAGTCTAACAGGCTAAAATATATAGCGCACACCCGTGTGTGTGTGTGTGTGTGTGTGTGTGTGCGTGTGTGTGTGTGTGTGTGTGTGTGTGTGTGTGTGTGTGTGTGTGTGCTGTAACCCCAGGGTTAAAGAGTGATCTTCAGCCAATTAAGCATTTCACAAGGAGATCCCAGCTTCCATGAATGAGGGGAACATTAGAAGTTCACCCTTTAAACACTCTCGACCGGATGCTTTTCCCAATAGTAAAACCAAAATTCAGCAGCTATTTTTAATACAAGTTCTTCATTTGTCCATTTCCAGTCAATATAGACGGGGACATGATGTCAGAGTGGACGGTTTAAGCCGGAGTCCTGATAAAAATGTCCAAGTCTCTCTCTGAATGCTGCACAAATATTCTGAATAAATGAAAGAAGAAGTTTATTTTATTGATGTAGCACCAACTCACAAAAGCTGATTTTCCTACAGTTTGAAAATAGACCAAAACATTAATGTAGTTAATTAGCATTCGAGAAATCCTTACGTAAAAGCTAAATAACAGTCGTGGTATGAGCCTTTCATGACAGATGGGGCCTCGGTCCTTATGGTAAATATTGATTCCTCGAGCTTGACTGAGCAAACTGTAATTGTATCTTTCCCAAATAATTCCCAAACTGGGAAGAACGCTCTCCTCAGGTGGAAGCCTTAACCAACCATCCGTCGATGAGCTTCGTGATGAGCCAGAACGCCGCTTACGCACGTTGACGTGCGGCTAAATAGGATCCATTCACCTCTGCAGCCTCTGAGCAGAAGAGAACACACCCCTGGACACACACACACACACACACACACACACACACACACACACACACACACACACACACACACACACACACACACACACACTGTGTGACTCACTTCCTGTTCATTCAGTCGCATCAACCTGTAAATCTGCCGGGGAAAGAATATCCTGATCTGTGCACTTGATGTCTGTGTGCACATATTTGTCACGCTGGGTCTGTGTGCTTCAGTGTGTGTGTGTGTATGTGTGTGTGCCTTGTAGGCAGGGAGGACAGTTTGGTGATCCAGTTACTCACGACAGACAGAAGCAATCGTTCTCCAGTTACAGAGTTTTCTGGGAGACTTGAGGGCATCACTGTCAGGACTCCAGGCCATCGGGGACGGCTCACTTTAGACAATTGTCCTGAATCTGCTGTGTGTGTCTCTGGGAGGGGGGGAGGGGGGGGGGGGGGGGGGGGGGGGCTATGACCTCCAGGCCTTTACAGGACCACAATTATGAATCATTCTGGAGGTTGCTTGTTTCTTCTCTTACAATTCTTCACATTCAAACAGGATTAGAGCCAAAAGGGGCCGAAACCCGAGTCAGATGTAATAAAAGTGTGATATTAGCTCGCGTTTAACGTCACATGTCTACACAGCACTGAAATGATTGAATAATTTTTCAAAAAAATGGCTTTAAAATTCCTACACTAGCAGAGGAAATACAGAAAGAAAAACACGAGTCAGGCTGATGTTCTCCTCAAAGTTGTCCAAGCTAGTTCCTGTCACGTTAAACGGACCAGACTGACGAAGGGTTGAACATAAACCTGATCTGTTATGTTCAATTCTCCATATGATTGAAGGCGGGGGGTGGGGGGGGGGGGGGGGCACTGGTGAAGGGGCAGGCAGTTTTACTGGAAGCATGATAGCGTTACTTTACTTCTCTGGTCGTGCTGAGGATCACCAGTGCATGATGGATTCTTATCTGAGATATTTCAGCCTCATTTTTATGTGCCAGTGGTCTGGAGTGGCTAAATGGTTCCAGCGCGCAGCTGCTCGCCGCCGTTAGTAAGGAGTCGAAATTACTCTCCTGTTTGGCTGCAAAGGAAAGTTTCGCAACACACTCTGCATATTCATGTGCACGCTCGTCTCCAGCTCGGGGGAGATGTCTTTTTTTCACACATTTAAGGCATGTTCACCTGTCAAAGTGGCAAATCTTGAACGTCCATGTGTCTGCCTGCCCACCACCTGTCCACCCCTTTCATAGTAGCCTAGCTAGAGAAGGATGCAGGTGTGGGAGGAGGCGGAGCCAGAGTTTTCATTCCGCGCGGCGCTCGCTCACGCACTCCCCGGGAAAATGACCTAGCCTAGCGGCGCACGCCATTACGCCGCGCGTTCTGAAACAACAGTGAGGCGGCGAGACGCTGATCGAGAACACGGGGGTAACAATGTTTGTAAATGAGTGGGAAAAAAGGTCTGAAAACGGGACGAGGCGAAGCCGTGGGAGGAAAGGGAAGAGGCAGGGAAAGGGAACAGATGAGTGAGCAAAGCTGCAGCAGCGCTGTTGGGGTGAAAGAGAATGCCACTAATAATGAGATGTCTATTTTACCCACCAGCTCTCTGTCTCTCACACTGCAACGCCTGTTTTCCTCTGGCCCCCATTATCAGTGCACTTGAACCCGGGGATAACAATGAGTTCACAGAGATTGAGAAGTGCCTGGGCCTTAATTGTATGTATTTAGTCACGCAAACAGAGGCAATGGCCTGAGAACGCCTAGTTAGCCAATGACATCATTTAGCCACACAGCCACTTTAACTCAATGGGGCTGCTGTGGCGTACAGCTCTGTCACTTTAGCCCCTCGCTCTGCTCTGCTCTGCTCTGCTCTGCTCTGCTCTGCTCTGCATCTTCTCCTCAAGTCTTTACTGTACAGAAACATCCAGCCCGTCTCTTATGAAGATGGAGGGTCTGTGAGCTGTTGTCACAGAGCTGCCGATCGTCTGTCTCCCCACAAACAAAGTTGATGTTTTCCCGCCTAATTGGATTCGCTTAAAATTATTTTAAAATGCAGATGATGGTGAACCAATCAGTCTTCAACCGAGACTCATTGTTTTTTGTGGGAAATCTCCAAATATCAACAGCAAATAGTGCGTTTGGGGTTTTTCGGGGGTTCTGCTAAAACACCAGAATGAATCAATCTCAATTAAAATGATTAAGAACATTTGGTGAAAGTGATTATTATTCAAAATTCATGACTGTCCTCATTCAGTGTATGTATCTGTGTGTGTGTGTGCGTGTGTGTGTGTGTGTTTGCATGCATACCTTTGTCAATCGATGGTGGTTGCTGGCAGTGACAAAGATGACTATGGCACCGAGATGTTAGCGTGCCTCACTTGTTCAGCACAAAAAGGGCTGTGTGTGTGGGTGTGTGTGTGTGAGTGTGAGTGTGTGTGTGTGTGTGTGTGTTAAGGAAGGATGCATCTCAAGCAGGGATGTCAGCACTTGAAAAATCAATCACCATCTGGGCTCATTTCATAGGAAGGACAAAGGGAGCAGAGAATAACACACATCCAGACACGCATGTCTCGCGTCTCGTTCGAGACAACAGGAGCATGCGCGGCAGCGAAATGCCCCCGTCGGCCAACGCCATTCCCTTTTAAGTGAGCACTTCTCTGCGCTCCTCACCTGAGCCCCGCTGGTTTAAACGCAGGGCTAAATTCCTCCTCTGTTTACACCTCCATCTGGCCATTTTCAATCGTAGCCACTGTTCGGTTGAGAAGGTCAGGCTATTTTTCTGTGGAAAGTACCAGGCCTATCTAAGCCCGAGCTATGTGAACACACCACGCCGAGGCTGGTGCGCAAGGTCACACAAAAGCAAACAGGGATAAGAGGAAAGAAAAGCAAAGATTCATCTGCTTGAGTTAGCGCCTCAGGTCAATGGGTTTACCTTTAATTCAAACCTACAAGGTGCTCCTCCCCACATCCTGCTTAACTCTCTCCTTTAAAAATCTATTATCCACCACATGCTAGCCACTTTCCTGTGAGAAAACTGATTTCTTTTTCCGCGTCGACAAAACTTTGCGAGCAAACACAAAGAGCGGTAAAGTGGGTCTACGTATGTGAGATGATTTTTGCTGGAGCGCTGCCTCCTTTCAGTCGCACAGCTGTGTGAGAAATACCAGCGGCAGAGGCTGCTGAGGCAGCGAAAGCATTTAATACTCAACAAACAGTTATCTAAGCCCATGTCCAATAGCTAGACATCACTGTAATGTGACCTACATACAAAGTGAATGAGATTTTCTTATGTCGGGCTGGTTCTGGTGGGGGGGCAGGCCAGAGAGTTTACGAAGGGAACCCACGCCAGGCCAGAGACACGTGGAAGAGAACGTATATTCTCTTCCTTCCTTACGGGCCGTGTCCATTTATAAGCTGCTGTGTAGAAAAGGCAAAGTTAAACAGCAGCGAATAAGCGCGTCCAGATGGAATGGAGCGACCACGGGGGACACGGCTGAAAGCGAAATGTCTCAGCGTTGGTTAAAAATGCCCTTCAGCGGAGGTTTGACCCGGACAAGCGGATCTTTCCAGATCCTTTTGTGTTTGAAACCGCGGGTTGAAGCTCCTGGTGCCAGAGCTGGAGGAGCAGATTGTGTCAGCCTGTTGCTGGACACTGGATTAAAAAGCCCATTATACTTGATTTGAGGCGGGAATGATCTTCAGGACAATTTGGACGACATGTCGTCCCAGACCTGGGAATGGCGGCTGGCCACCTCACCGGAGCAGGTGTTCACCATCGCCATCGGATCTCCTCATCCCAGGAGAGAGGGAAGACCAGGCGGGCCGATCCAAACTCTGGCTCTTTTAAACCAAAAGTGAAGCCGGAACCATCCGGAATCTTTGGTGGCGCCGTCAGATCCCTGCGCTCGTTATTCCGAGAGGGATCAAAACCGCTGTGATGGTGTGTTTTCTGGATTGGTGTTGGACATATTTATCAGGGAGACGGGCAGGAGAAGACGTGGAGTTAATAAAGAGCGTGCTTTTGCCCCCTGCTGAGCGCCGGCTCCGCGCTACATAAATAACCATTATGAATCACGCCGCCTGGTCTCACCCTGCCCTCCCTCAAACAAAATCCACTTTCTATTTAGACGCCGCAACTTCCCCGCGTCCCCGCGCCATTAGGGGGGGGGGGGGGGGGGGGGGGGGGGGGGATGAAATCACATCAAGATAAAACGGCGTTCTGCGTTTCAGCTTTAATCCAAATTTAAAAGAAAGGCGGAAAAAGGCAAACTTTGTTGTTGCGACTCAGCCAC
>NC_042297.1:1998250-2028250 GCF_901000725.2 Takifugu rubripes | reverse complement strand
TGGTCCCAACAAAGATGCTAAAACCTGTTGTCCAGTACTAATCAAACACGTTGTGTTTAAGAATAACCTCGTAAAATCGATGTAACAGTGACTTCCATTCAAAAATCGTGGTCAGAAATCGAATTTCCCTCTCAAGTAAAGGCATAAAAGCGCGTTTAAGTCATTTAAGTCTTTATTTCCCCATTTCGTGGAACCAAACTAAAACCACGTTCCCTCCCTGGAACAAACACACACCCTGCGACACACACGTGCACCCCGGTGACCCGCGGACACAATCGAACACACAAGCGCGTCCCTACGAACCTCCAATCACGTCATCCCTCATCACCCTCCTGTCCCGCCCCCGCAAATAATCACCTCCTGGGAGGCAACGAGATGGAGAAGAGGGGGCAAAAAACAGCCATCTCCTCTTTCAAACCAAAAAGAGGGAGGGGGGGGAAATATTTTAAGGGGCAATGAATTTTGTGGAGCAGAATAGGATGTTGGTACATGTTTTACTAAAGGAAATATAATGGCAGACTATTATTAGATCACATTAATCACAAGTGTGCCGACGGCGGTGACAGCCCCGCTGAAAAGGATTGAAAACGCTGGTAATGGATATAAATTACCCATTGTGTGATAAAAGGATTTTTTTCCCCCGCTAAGAAGGTAAAAAGGAATAAAAACACTGCAACGTGCGCGTATTTGCGCGAGCGTCCTGTCGCGAGCGCAACATATAATAAAACAGGGTCATCAGTGCGGGATTAGAAGTGAAGGCAAGTGACAGAAAGGGATTAAAACAGAATAAATTGGGTTGTAGCGATGGGGATGGAAGGAAGACGAGTGTGGGGGGGGCGGGGGGGGGGGGGGGGGGGGTTGACAGGGGTCTGTCGGGCTTTTGGCACCGCGATAATGAGTCGCATCTCCCGTGCGCTGTTATTTATCGCCGACTTGGCTGGCAAACAAAAGATCAATAATTTTGAGCAAATCTAATGTTGTCCTCGCCGCTAATGTGCTCGTCCATCACGGCTGCCATCTCCAGCGAGGAGATGGACTGATTCCCTGTTTATTTGGAGATCAAATGCAATTATATGGCGCGGCTCTAATAACGCGGGGGGGGGGGGGGGGGGCACGTGCGCTCCTGCGTGCGCGGGGCACCTTGGATCCCGCCCATGCATATGTATATATAACCGCAGACGCGCACCAAGGTGTCACACACGTGCAAATGATAAAATATGGATCAAATGAGCGGCGCGTCGGGCCGCCGTCTTCCGGCATCAATCTTCATTCCTTCCTCAGACCCTGCTTTTGAAATATGAAGCGTGTCAGCGGCCTGTCCCCCCCCGCGACACGCCGGGTTGGGATGGGGGGGGGGGGGGGGCACATCCGTCACAGCGGCGTGTGCAGCAGTTAGAACCTGCAGCACGCCAAGAGGAGGCGACAGCAGATCCTTCACGGACAACTAGCCCTGGGTGGGCCGCTCGCCAGCCACCTGAACTCATCTGCCCCCCCCCCATTCACGTCCCTCCCGTCTTTGTTTGCTTTCGCTAGTTGGCTGAAGTTTAACCGAAGGCGCTCCAACCGCCCGCTCAGGCACAACGTGGGCCCACGCGCCCCCACAACTTAAGCCGGTGGCAGGTGTGAGGCGCGGAGCTCCTTCCCCCCCCCCCCCCCCGGCTGAGGTGTGAGGACTAAAAGAAAGACAGACAAAGGTCACCTGGCCACCGCCAGACACCTGCCGAGGTGTTGACCTGCCGATCGCGGGGGAGGGGAAGAGGGGGGGGGGGAGTCTGTCCCAGAGCGCTATGAAGCCGGGAAGTTTAAATCTCAACCTTGAGGTCACCACGAGCGTCTAAAAAAAAGCCCCCCCAGGTTGAATCGATGCATTTTCAGGGATTCCTTCTTGTCCCAGTTTGATCCACGAGATGAGAAAGCTGCATAAAGGTCCTGGTCGCACCCTTTCAGGACCTTTGGCACATAAAATAATAAAGCCTGGACATAAGGCTGCGGGCAGGAGGCCCGTCCCCCCCCCACCGTTAATACACTCAGACACCGACAAACATGGCAGCCTTCCTACATGTGCTCAACAGCACTAAAGGTCACTCCTGGGAGACACGGTGCACACACACACACACACACACACACACACACACAGCTCAGATCATCGTTAGCATTAGCATGAGACAACAGTTGCTATAATCCCGCTGGATTCTAACTTCTAATTCTGTCAGTTCTGGGTCTGAAACGCTCTGACCCGTGTGAACGGCGGCGGCCCGACATCAGCGGCGCCCCCCCGCCCGCGCGCGAGCGCCGCAGCAGCAGTCAGGCTAGGCTAACGTACATCGCCTGTGGGATTCCGGCGCGCTAAAGAGTGGAGTCGAGACCTTGACAGCGCGCGACGCCCCCCCCCCCCCCCCAGCCGCCGCTGTCATGTTCTGTCTCGGCACCGACGCCCCAGCCTGTCTGGGCTCCGGCACGAGCGGGAGACGTTTAAAGTCGTCGTCTTCTTCCTCTTTAAAACACACATATCAAAGGCGGGAGGCGGCGAGGAGACGGGCGCTCCTCCGGTGGCGTTCCACTGGAGTACAACAAAGCTTCCGAGGGAGACGGGCGCGAGGAGACGTCGGCCCGGCTCGCTCCGCCATCCGCATCCTTTCTTCTGACGCCTGGCAATATATCACTTGTATTGATGCAATATTAAATTTCAATATCGCGTGTCAAAAGGTACAAAATGATAGATCATAGCCGAGCTAAGTGAATTATTAAAGGCTGCACTATCGGCGTCTCCTCCAATCAGCTGTGTCAGAGGAGCGCAGTTGGTGATACTGGCAGCATTTCAAAGCTTCCTCCCTTTTCTTCCGAGCTGCATCCCGGCTTTCTTAATCTGGCTTTCTGTCACTTATTAATGTTCCCGGGGACGGGAGCGCCACAGATCCTCCCCCCCTCCCAGTAATCACTCTCAACTCAGGTCCTTTCATTTCTTTCTCTTAAAAAACAATAAAGGAACAATTAAATGTTGGATGGCGAGGAGCCGACGGGGACGCGGGCAGATGTTGGGCCTCTGTGCGGAGACGAAGGGACCCTGGCGCTGATTTATGGGGGCGCCCGCCGACCCCGCCCCCTTTATCTCCGCCGTCCCTGTCCGACAGCGCGACCTCTTGCTCGTCTCCGCGTCTCCTCGCCATAACAAGCCGTCCCGCCGGTGCTCGGCTCTTATTTACGACCCGGGTCGCAAGAAAAGCTCCGTCGGAGAGGAGCGAGCGGCCCCTCTCGGCCGTCCGCTCGGAACGCCGGGTCGGCTCCCGGCAGCGCTCTCGTGGCAAAGGCTGCTGGTGGGTCCGAGGTTGACCTCTGACCTTACAGCTGCTGGTGCTAACGGATGCTGTGGGGGGACGCGCTGGACTGGGCCTCAGAGGGCCGTGGCCCCCAGTACCGACTGGGTCCCCAGTACAGACTGGGCCCCCAGTACAGACCCTGTTGAAACCCTGTTCCTCTCCCCCTGATTTAATAAGCGGGGGGGACGACGTGGGATGTGACTTGCACCCTTAAATCAGACGGGTTTAACAGGAACCAGCGGGGGTGTGTTTAGATCCTGACCGTGTGTGTTTTAGGTCCCGTTTTAACCACGGATTAATCAGCGTCCCCAACATCATTACTCTAAAACCGGGCCCGCGCGGCAGAATTAAAGCTCCGTCAGGTGGCTCCATCTGCATAATTAATGAGCTAAAGGGTTCAGCTGTTAGACTTAGCGTTTTGAAATTATTTGAACACATCTTGATAGATTTCATATGTTATACGGGCAAAAGGCCACGCGGGCCTGAACGCAGCGTGGAGGACATTTGAGTCCGTTTCCATAAAGCGACAGGCCTTTTAAAAAGAGGCACAAAAGCTGGTTTAATCCACTTTTGTCTAAGTTCAGTGTGACTATTCAGTCACTTTCCCATGAATGTGTAATACCCCCCCCCTCGCCCCCCCCCCCGGACCCCACCAGGGTTAACAGATTGCTGGTGTGGTTGGAGCCTGCTGACCCTCATGAGAAGTCACAGCCTCCATTTAGCTTTCCAGATCCCATGCAACAGAACACAAGGCCCTCGTGTTAGCGTGCTAGCGGTGGATGGCAAAAATTCAATTTTCATCCCCCTTTTGTATCCGAGCCTGCTGTCTTGCCCTAACGATGCCCCCCCACCCCACCCCCCCCCTCTCTAGTTTTCTCCCTTCAACAACAGAACACAGTGGAGTCGTTAGGACCCTCTCTTCATTACTTCAAAAAACCAATCATTAGACACCAGAGTATATACGTAATTAGAAAATCACTTCCTTTGCAATCCCGGCTAAGTAGTTTACATACTGTAATTACAGGGACAAAATCAATTTTTAATCATTTCACTGATTGGGCTCATCAGCTCAGTAGGAACATTGTATCCTGCTTGTTGTGCGAAAGCAACATCTGGGCTAAAACAATTACCCTTTTGTGTTCCAGAGCGCCTCTGAAAATGCCTCGCTGTCACTTCCTCATGTCGGGGACGTTCTCCCCTTCTTTATCCACCTCCAGATGCCGCTCCTCCTCCTCCTCCTCCTCCTCCTCCTCCTCCTCCTCCTACTTGTCTATATTTTTTTCCTTGACTGAGACGCGAAGGATCACATTTAGAGCTTTATAAATCAATACGCTATAATAAGCTGCTCCGGGGGGGGCGGGGCTTTGGTAACATCTCCCCTGTTTTCTTCTGTATCCCGTTGTTGGGTTCACATTTTTGGAAAAGGAGAAGAAATGTTAATTCATTACGTTTTAGCCGACTTTAGCGAGGTGGGAGGGGGGACGGCGAGGGGAGACGTCCCGGACCGTCCCCGCCGCCTCGTCTCACCCTTCGCCGGCTAATAAAATGCTTTGTATTCCTGTCTGAGAGAGGCCGGATCGATCCACATTAGTCTGAACTCTCTTTCCTTCACTTTGAAAACTCGGGAAATCAGATTTTTCGTGCGGGGGGGGGGGGGGGGATCGGTTAATGCATTGATCACTCTGGCTGTATGCAAATAACATTTGCCTCTATTTTTTACCGATCGATAGCATTAATTAACAGCTGCGTTTTAGCGGCACCCCGCAATCCTGTTAGACACCGGTGGCGACCTCAGGAGCGAGCCCCACGCCCAAGCCTCCATCAGTCGCCATGGAAATGGACGGGACGTGGCAGCGGCTATCAATCAGCGCAGCCAATTTGACCATGAGGTCTAGTGGAAACATATATAACAGCGCTAACACAGCACACAGGTAGGTCATCTCGCACTTGTCGCCACATTATTTATGGAACAATATCCCAGCCACACACACACACACACACACACACACACACACACACACAACAGAACGTCCACGGAGTCGTGAGGGCAGGAAGCACAATGGTGGACAGGTGTGCAGAGGGAGGACGTTGATGCTAACCAGCGTAGATGCTGCTGACAGCAGCGCTAGTTTGGGATTAGCATCGGCGCTCCCAAAACCCTCTTTTGTGGTTCGCTTTGAAGGCCGTGCGTGCGCGGGTTAGCAAAGGGGTGTTAAGTAAGTAGGGGTGAGGCGGATGGCGATGGTGGGGGGGGGGTCCGCTCATTTGGCGAGCTTTTCCAATTATACAATTAGCGAGGAATGTAGGCCAGCTCCTCCCGCTCCCCAACATTGGAGAACAAATCGTATGGTTTTATATTTAGAACTTTAGGACCTGGAGAAGTGTGCAACCGAAGGGACGAGGCTTACATCCCAAATACACCGCGCACGTGCGCACGTGAAAAACCGCCTCAGCGCGCGGGAGCTGGCGGTGAAGCCGCGGGGTCGGAGCTTCTGGGTCAAACGTTTGTCCTCTTTTTTTTTTTTTCCTCTCTTTATTTTTGAAACTCGCCACTTCCCATCATGCACTGCTCTACCGGAAACGCTCCGGCGGTCGGTCACATGATGCCAGCTGCTTCTGACGAGCCTTCTTTTCTGGCATGATGTAATAAAAACCATTCGATTGAAAGATAAATCGTTTATTAGTGGCCCCTCTCTCCTCGCCGCCTGCTAGCGAGCTAGCGCGCTAGCTTTAATACCGAGCTACAACAGCCAAGTGCCATCTGTTGGCATGCAGATTTTCTGTAATCTCTCTTTACTGATTACAACAATGACTACATGAACCTCTTAAATAATTATCCCACAATGTAAAAAAAAAAAAAAAAAAAAAAAAAAGAAATAAAAAAGGGAAATAATTATAATCATTAACTCCCACTAAGTCTGCCACTCCTCTGGCAAATGAAGGCTGTCAGGGCGAGAGACAGAGATAAACAGGGAGAGAGAGCGGCTCTTCTGCTGTGATGCCAATCATGTCTTATTTATACCAGCGGGGTGGAGAACAACACAGCAGCGACAATCTTAACCCAACGACGCTAAAGAGGGAACGGTGGGAAAATTGACCTCCTCCACCCACCACTTCTGCACCTTATGCTGCTCCTTTTCAGCTCCAAAGTACAAAACCGTGTTTCCCTTTGTGCCGGCACACGTGAACCAATCTGGTCCATTTCAAATAGTTCCAACACCGCCAGCCACCTTGTGAGGGCCGTAGCCACGCCCCCACGGGCAGTAACCCCGCCCCCGTGGACAGTAGCCCCGCCCCTCCGCGTTGTCCCATGTGTTTTCAAGGTGGGCGCATCCGCTCTAAAAAGTAGAGCCGGACTAAAACATGGAGGCCTTCTCCCTCGCTTCCAGTACGAGGGGAAATCTGCCGCACGACTTGATTAATAACGCTCGCCGGCGGCGCCGCCTGCTGCGGCGCGCGTCCCGTCCTGTCGGCGCCGCGGTGTGTGCGCCAGAAGTGGATGTGACGACAACACCTGGGGCTTACATTAGCAGAAAGTTATCCCGTTACCTCGTTTTTTCACCACATTAAAGATATTTAATCATCTTCTTATCAGATTCGGGAGCGTTTCCGAGCGCCGCTCGCATCGAGAACGATTGCGCTGTCAAAGGAAAGACGTCCGAACGCTGACGGCGGCGAGGAAGGCAAAGGACAGACGGCCAGGTGAACTCAAGCGTCCTCGCGCCTGGGTCACATGACCCTGCGCCGCTCAGCAGCAGACGTATTCAGTGATGCTAGCAGCTCATCAGCGCCAGGAATGGCGTGCACCTGTTCTCCAGTCACCCCCGCTCTCCGATTGTCTGCTCCAGGTATTCGGAGCGACGCTGACAGCTCCCGCTTCCTGACAGGTGAAGCGTCTGTAGGGCTGAGAGGTGTCGCCGCGACAACCGGAGACAAGAGCCGCCTTTTCCTGTCGGGCTAAAATCCCGAAGCTCCTCCAGGAGGTCAGAGGGAAGAAGCGGCGCTCCTCCCCGTGATTCCTCGTAGGTTTAAAGCTAAAGACGACGGGGGCGGAGCTTGGCCGCGGCCTTGCGGCGGCGGCGGCGGCGTCGCCTGAGTGCGTGGAGGTGTGACACCAACAACAGACAGCAGCAACATGCTAACACCAGAGGCGACAACAACATTTTCAACCCTTTCTGGCTTTGATCTCAGTGTATAAGATCCTAACTACCTTTGATGCGACTGACCCTTGGAGGAACCCGCCAGAGCCGGATGGTGAACAGGTTGTCGTGGCACACCTGCGTCACATTTGGCCGCGCTACTTTTCCAGGTTTTAGCACCAGCTAACGAACGGCGTCGGGCTGTTTAGAGCAGCGCGGCCACGGTGTTAAAACCACTTATTAGCAGCACGGTCCCTAAAAAGCGCACGTGCGTGCGCGTCCGCGATTGCCGATGACATCACTGAGTGATGTGCACGCACCTGCGGGGTCTGTACTGATAATTCCGTGCGATGGATGTCTGGGAAGGGAACTCAGCGGACCGCGCACGTGCTCTGTTCTCACATGCGCGGTCCGCTGAGTTCCCTCAGAAAAAACACGGGTCTGGCGACCAAAAGGCGAAGCGGCGTGACGGACACCTTTAACGGCGAGCTGGCGTGATCGTACCTGTGTGACGCCTGCTGCTCCAACAAGCACCGGATGCTGGGACAGTTCTGCCGAAGCGCCTGCAAACACACACACACACACACACACACACACACACGGGGAAATTCAGAGTGAGCCACAGCTGAAGCACGATAAGTTCCCCACAGTGACAGAAGAGAAACATGCATCCAAACATCTCTATTCGTCTTCAGGACGTCCTGCGAGGCCGTGGCGTCATCAACACGTCCCGGATTTAACGGATAGAGGAGGAGGAACCGCGGCGGAGGTCATGTGACCCGAGCACGGCGCCCAGCGGCTTCAGGAACGCTGCAGGAACCCAAATAATGTGGCGCTTCTCTCCTCTGTTCTCACGTCGTTGTGGCATTTAAAACCTTTCCTTCAACCCCTGAATGCCCCACAGGGGGGGGGGGGGGGCATCGACCGCTAGCGTCCTCGCTAGCTTCCACCGAGAGCTGCTAATGCTCACCATGTTTGACTAGTTAGCGTCCGCGACTAGCGTTCACTGTGGTCGGGCACTATTTTTTCTGTACACTCCACCTATGATCTCAAAACAAAAAAAAGATCTTTTGGATCCATGAAGACCAATCCATGGAGCGCTACAGAAGAAATTACAAGCTAGCTATTGACCCGCCGCGTAATTGGATTTTTAAAACGCGGTTGTGATCCAGTATTTTTTTCATGGAGCGCTGTTTGATGTTCGGGACGTCTGAGGGACTAAACCACAGCGGCTAAATCAAAACGCTGCTAATTCTGCGACGCGAGTGCACGTTTTATTTATTCATTTAGGTTTAATGGAAAAATATGGACTCAAAAATATCAAATCAATAAGGGAGTGTTTTTAAATGTGCTTTTGGTTTCTAATTGGCGGATAATGGTGCAAATGGTGATTACAGAAGCAGCCGTGCTATGCTAGCTAGCTAGCTAGCTACACATCACCCGCCTTTTACTTGGCTCCATCTATTTTTTTTCAATTTTTCCCCCCTTTCAGTGTTTTTAGGAGAAGATTTCCCATCGACGACGGGGGCCGGTCTGGTGCGTGCGCACACACACACACACCGGTCTCGTGCGCGCCACACACACACACCTGGGAGGGTTCGGTGCAGGTGAGGAGATGTGCCGGTGGAGAGAGGAGGGACACAGATGTGGAGGTCTCAGGGAGGCCCATCCGGACCCCCCCCTTCCATGGAGCGTCGAGAAAAGAGCGCACGCACGTGCACACGCTCAGCCACACACAAAGCCACGACATCGCCTTAAGTCACAATCTAAATTGGATCCCAAGGGCATAGCGAGTACCTTGTTCACCAAAGGCGCTGTGTATGTTTTCTGAATGCTTAGCATATGCTGCTGTAACCTGAGCTCCTCCGCTCGCCCGCTCTCTCTCTCTCTCTTCCAAACACACTCGCATGTGAACGCACGAGAACTTCTTCTTCCACCCCCCCACCCCCCCATTAACATATTTCCCATCAGACTTAAATCCAAACTAGTTCACACCTACCTATTAAAGCGTGTTTCACAAAGTGCCTACAAGAGGAGCCGCGAAAGAAAGACACAAATAAAGGCAGGTGGGGGGGGGGGGGGGGGGGACGCCAGGGAAGAAAGTGGTGGGAAGACAGGAGGAACTCTGCCACGAGGAGTGTCAAGTCTGCCATTTTAGGATCGGAATATCGCCTGTCTGGTACAGGTTGCTAATGTGGTAGGTGACTGAGGAGGCGGATCCATACGCGCTCGTCCCGGATCCTTTTCGGAATTCCAAAATCCCATTTTTAGGCTCCGAGCGAAAGGAAGCGTCCTGTGGAACGCCGCCGCGTCGCCACCACATCTGCTCCATCTACGGGTTGACGGCAGCGAAGGAAGCGGTTAACATTCCAAGACAGCCTAACCTTTCCCGTGTTTACCTTATTAAAGAGTGTGTAACCTAACTGGGGGGGGGGGGGGGGGGGGGGGGGGGGGTAACACACACAACGTGAGGGGGGACGGTGTGTTTAAAGCCGTCACTGCTTCACTGCGAACAGTGAAGTAATAGGAAAGAGCAGTGAAGTGTTGACTCCACAAAAGGTGTGTGTGTGTGTGTGTGTGCGTGTGTGTGTGTGTGTGTGTGTGTGGGGTGCAGCAAACACAAATGTGCTCACACACACCCCTCCTTATAGCAGAGCTGATTGCCTGGCAGCCGGAGTTAACATTTTCGGGAGGAATATTCCGGGCCTTCAATAGTCCGGCCTAATTCATTTTCCATCTCTGTTCATTAATCATTGTTAAAATTAGTGATCCATTTCTTCCACTCTGCCATCTGCACTCAGCTCCCTAACAAACATGACACCTCAGCACATAATGGGAGCTGACAGCTACGCCGGGGCCCGTCCAACTCGCTCGCTGCATACGTGCACCTACACAACGCCGTGGGGGGGGGGGGGGGGAGGGGGGTAGGGGGGGGGAGCGGCGGCGGCGTGGTGACATTTTAAATTCCACAATTTCAAACCTGCGCTGGGAATTTACGCCCAGAAATATCGGACCAAAGAAATGTCCCACGCGCACAAGCTTCGAGAGGTTACAAGCGCCCAAAAGTGCCCCCCCCCCCCCCCACACACACACACACAGGTGAAGGGAAACACACCTGTGTCCCAACACCAGAAGCCTGTAGTAATAATGGGAACTAATAAAATGACAGAATATGGAACCATTCAAGTATCACCCAACACCCCCCCCCCCCCTTTACTCACACACAAACACTCACACAGCCCCTACACACACACACACACACACACACACGCGCGCGCGCGCGGCCATCCCTCCCCTGTGAGGTGTGTGTGTGCCTCAGGCTCAGCACATTAATCTATATAACGCCCTCAAAGAGGAGACTTTTTCACACCACTAACTGCCGAGTGCTATGAGGGGCAGCGGCGGAGCCATGATTCAGCTGTAGCAGCCACACACACACACACACACACACACACACGCACGCACACGCACACGCACACACGTCCTTACAGATTCCAACATATGTAACAGCAGAGAACGAAAGCGGCGTGTAAAAGCGGCGCTCTGCCGACAGCTTACTGATCTGACTTTAGGGGCTGTTCGGGCTCCACAAGTTTGGTATTTCAGGCTGTAACCGAGCAGTTTGGCAGCGATTTAATATTCATTTGTTTTTCGAGGCCCGGCATACACACACACACACACACACACGCACACACACACACACACACGCGCGCGCGCGGCTCTGAGCAGTGATTGGAGGACCAGTGCTCAGAGAGAGACAGTGAGCAGAAGAGCACCTAAATCATCTTGACATTGACCAAGAAGGAGCCCCGCTGAAAGCTGCTGCTGATCTTAGGTCTCCCAACTACTCATTTGGTTCTACTTAACCCCTGAAAAGTGTGTGTGTGTGTGTGTGTGTGTGTGTGTGTGTGTGTGTGCAACAGTGGACACAAGGCAAACACACCTTCAAAAGGCTGGAGACCGGCTGCACGCAGCTGCACAGAGAGGATAAAAAAGGGGTGTTGAGTGGGCAACTGACCTCCGCCAGCTCCCTCTTTCTCTCACACACACACACACACACACACACTCACACACACGGTATGTTTTCGTCTTCCCATTTACGCAGGAGAACAACTGGAGGAACATGCTCCTCCTGGAGACATTCACAGGCGACAGCTTGGAAACTTTGGATTCCGTCCTCCGCCCGGATGGACAGACGGATACATATATGTTAGGCGCCATACGATGCTCTTTTTTGTTTGTTTGTTTGTTTTCCCGAAGCATGTAAAGTAAATAAGGCAGAGCCTGTTTTATTTGTGCACCCCCCCCCCTCCCTTTCTAAATTATATAAGCCTTGCACATGGCTTAAAATTTTGTAAAGCTTTTCTCAAAATCCTACTTATGGTTGCCGTTCTGTGCCAAAAAGTTCATCTGGCCTGTAAATTTAAGCATGGATTACAAATATTCAAATCATGAGCTTACTGTTCAAATAAACATTTCCAACAGGGAGGGGAAAAGTTGCAAGGCATACACTTTCAGCGTAATTCCTCCTCTGGCACCTCCCCTCCCCTCGCTCCTAATAAAACAACCACACACACAAGGAGGGGGGGGTGGTGGTGGTGGTGGGGGGGGGGGGGGGGGGGCGCAAAAACAAAAGACAGAGTTTAAAGTTTGGCTTCTTCATTTGCAGCCTAGATAAACAGCCCTGATGAAATATGTAATTAATGTAATTGTAACCACCTACGCAATTACGGTTAGCCGGGTGGGCCCGGCTGTGGCCCCTGAGGGACACCCCGCCATAGGACAATAGGGCACCTTATTGCAGTTTTAAAAGCGGGAAGGGGGGGCTGAACAAAAAAAAAAAAAAGGGGCTTAAGCCGGTCAGCTGCTCGCCACATGCTGGAAATAATGAGTGAAGTCACAATCATTTCAGCTTTGCTTAAGCTCAGGCTGAGCACCACGCTTTCTACTGGACAGCGCCGACACCTGACCGCCCCCCCGCCGCAGCCGCAGCCGTAGCCGCGGCCTTAAAACGGACGGACGGCGCCGGTTGGCGAGGCGACACTGGCAGCCAGCGGCGGGATGACACGTTGGATTCCCGCGCTGGAAGTGTGAGTTTAAGCTGGAAGCCCGAGGCCTCCGGGAAGGCCAAATACCCCCCAAAGTAGCTCTAGCTCTTGTTCTGGTCCGGCAAAAACCGCCTTTATAGCTGGGCGCTGAGGAGACCGGGACCCCCACGAGTCCCCCCCCCACACACACACACACACACCACCACCACCTGTCTGTGGAACGACGTGACAGTGAATTTTGACATTAAGGTAGAATTCCGCGGAATTCCCGGGCCCGCTCCCACCGTGGGCTATTCTTGCCCCCGGCGTTAAAATAGACCCTTCTCCTCCGTCCGAACCCCCCCGGCCGGCATTAAAGTCGTCCACGTTGGGGGGGAAAAATTGCAAACAGATGCAGCTCAAGTACCTGCAAATAATCTGCCAAGACCAATTTCAAAAGGGAGATTTCAGAGTACGCGGGAGTCATTAGCGGGAGTATTATTCCAGGGAAGAGAGCGGGAGGGCCCGGCGCATCTCACCCAACCAGATGGGTTCTGCTGCCGTCCCTTCAGGAAGAAAGAGGCTGATGTGTTCTTCATCTACCCCCCCCAACCCCCCCACCTCCAAATGAAAATATATAACGTGTATGAAACAATTATGGCAAAATATTAGAAGAACCAAAGAAAGTCGAGTTTCTTTTCGAGTTTCTCAAAACAATCTTTTCATCTTGCTCCCAGCGAGGATGCGTTGGGGTGGGGGGGGGTTGGGGGGGTGCGCTTCTATGGAAACGAGGGAGATCTGAGGCTTTTATTCTTTTCTAACGAGTGTTAAATATGAAAAAGAATTAAAAGGTAAAGCCTTAAAAGGGGCCTGTGGTGTATGGAAATGAAATATGTTTCAGAGCTGTAATTTGCAAATGCTGCTGTTGTTGTTGTTGTTGTTGTTGTTATCCTTTTCAGACGCTTATCTGAAGTTTTTCCCGTCGCCTCAGCACAGCTTTTAAGCGCCGTACATTAAAGTAGCCCCCAATTAAAGATGGTTTTTACGCTAAGAGCGGAGGCGAGCTTCGCCGGCTTTTCCGTCCGGTAACGGACAAAAACACAACGTTCCCATCAAAAAGGTGCCATCAAAACACACATTTGTCTTTGTTGGACGCAACTCGACGACAAAATAACGTTAATATCGAACGGCGTCGCATTAGCCGACGGTTGCTAGCCGGTTATTACCGCTGGTGGGGAGGCGGCACAATAATATTAGGCACTTAAGAAATGATCAAAATCAGCAAACCCTTGAAACAATACACATTCAATCAAACGCTTCATGATTGTAACAGTAGGAAGCATTTTAAGAATTCCACCCACAACAAACAGGCTTTGTTCTCTTGTTATGAGAGGCAGCGGAGGGACACAATCGAGTGCGTGAGAACGCCGCAACACAGGATTTCAAGCAATTCCTCCCTCTTTTTCTTCCTCTCTTTCTACAACCCCCCCCCCCCCCCCCAACCCATCCCCGAACCCACCCTGCCCATCTCTCTCTCTTTCAGGGTCGCCCGTATTACGTGCTTCCCGTCTTATTGTAACCGGCAAAAAGAGAATTTGGTAATTGAGCGGTGCGGAACGCGTGGCCCCCCCCGCGCAAAGATGACAGATGGATTATAAAAACGTCAAAGCCGAGCATTTGAAGCACCGGGGGAGAGATGCTGGGTATTTGAACTATCATTCTTTGCCCAGGAGACAATGACTGCCTGACATGGTGCATACATCAAGGAAGACTGGCACACACACACACACACACACACGCACACACACACACACACATACTCACTCTGTGCTATATATATTTAACATCCTGTTCAGAACAACTTTCAAGCAGAGCTCATAAACTCATGAACGTAACGACTCTAAACGCGCGCATGTGTGTGTGCGTGTGTGTGTTTCAGAGGCTTTTGGAGACGCGCAGCGCCACGTTATTCGCGACATTCTTCCTTTAAACGCTTTCATTTGTTTTGCCTCTGCGGGTCATGAACGTAATCGGTTCAGCTGATCTACTGCGCTTTCCTCCTCCACTCCAGCCAGATTAGGAGGTCTGAGGAACACACAGAGCTCCACTGTACTGCGAGTGAGGAATAAAATGGTGGGTGGCGACGCCTGTAATCATCTTATAAGCATGATTTATGAAAAGGGCCATCTGCTTTGCCTTCCTTGAGCACGGAGGCAACCTTTAATAATATAAGGACGCGAGGAAAGAGGGGAAGAATGCGGAGGAACCTCGAGTGACACACAAGCAGAAACGGGAATCCCAGTATCTCCATTTGTCTTTCCTCATCCTGACACGGCCTCAAATGGCAGCTAATCGCCGCCGACTTATCCCGTCACGCCGTTTAACCCCGGCCCCTCCCTCTAACTCCGGAGGAGTCGCTATCTCCGCTGTAACTCGGGAGATAAATATTGTTTGGAGGCAAACGGGGACCTATCGGGCTGTTTCTGCTACTTTTAATCTTTACTGTAACAAAACAAGCCTGTTGAATCCTTCCCGCTTCCATTAAACCCCGGAAAATCTATCAAGCTCTTTGAAACATTTAAGGAAAATACGGTTAAGCCGACAGCGTTTGGGAGGCGTGGGACGTGACGGCGGCGGTGGAAACGGGGCTGGAGCGGCACTCAGGCCCCAGCTGGTGCCCTTTGGCCCCGCTGTGACCTGGAAGTGGCTCCCAGAGCAACGGAGGCAGAGCTGAAGAACGGCTTTTACCCAACACAAATGCCTGCGCGCGCACACACACACACACACACACACACACACATGCGCGCACAGATCCATGCCCCTCCCTGTGTGGTCACCTTTTCAGTGTCCATCAAGATTGGAGGCCTAATCCTGGTCGGATCATCTCATCAATGCAGAGCCTGTTTATGTGTAATGGATCCCATCTGAGCCCCCCCACCCCAACTCCTCCTCCCCTCCCTCTAATTCCATCATCAGAATTGTCACTGCTACATAAAAGGAAATACGTTCGAAATTTCCCCCTTTCAACACTTCTTCTCTAGCTGCATTAAATGGACATAATGCCTATAGAATTTGAAGGCCACTAATTTTAGAGTCAGAACTCTGTTTTCCCACAGCCTCTGAATGCCTCAGGAATGAAGCTCCACTTCCATCCCAGTTTGACTTTTACCGTATTTTATATGAGAGAAATTTAAAGTGTTTTATCCCACTTTGGTGTAATAACATGCTTACTACACGTGGGAATAATGAGTCTCAACTAACCGGTCACACTCATGGAATTATTTTGACCAATTAACCCCCAAACTAACACTTGAAGAGCTTTTCCTCGTTAGGTCTCTATCAACAAGCCCCAAACCCCAGCTAATGTGTAATTCCCCCCCCCTCATGCACACTGTGCACTGCTGCCACGGCTGCTCAGTCTCTCCACTCGCTAAGTTCCCTTCACGCCTCCCAGCAAGTGCAGGCAGAGGAGCGCACGCTGCCCACACCCAATGAGCTAACTAGGCTGTTCGATTAAAAGCATGCGTGGAAAGAAAGAACGCAGAGAGAAAGAGGGAGGAGGAGGAGGAGGAGGAGGAGGAGGAGGAGGAGGAGGAGGAGGAAGACGTGGCGGGGGAAACAGGCCAAACATCCATAATTAAGATCATTTCACAGATTACCTCCTGCAACAAAAGCACGGCGACCGGCCGCCTGCAGCCACAGAAATTGGATAAAAAAGGGGTGTTGAGTAGGCGACTGACCTCCACCGAGCTCTAAAAACACACACGCACACACACACACACACACACACACACACACACACACACACACACACAGGTGTTAGTGACAGCACTGACCACAGTCTCACAGGCAGAAGCAGGGAGCCACGACTGTCCCGGCTCGTTGGTGCCCCCCCCCCCCCCAAAGCAACGCAGGTCTCCAGCGGGCTGGAGGGAGGCTATTTAGCTCTAATCACAGAGATCTAGCAAGAGCACCTCAGAGCCCTTAGGGGCTGATCGGCAATCAGAGAAAGGAGTCCATGAGGGGTGAGACAGAGGGAGGTGTGTGTGTGTGAGAGAGTGTGTGTGTGTGTGTGACGTCAGAGGCAGGTGGGGTGGACTTCCTGGTTTAGCTCAGCTGGACAAATTTCACCTGTGTGACCAATAAAAGCAACAGATCGCTCCCCCGCCCACCCACCACCTTTATGGTACAATAAAGGGCGTCAATTTGATAAAGTCCTTTTTAAGGCCCGAACAGGGTTTTACACCAAAATAACCCCTCGGGTCTTCGGGACACCCAGGGTGGTCACCCTGACACCCCCGTTCAGCCCATTGACCAGCTAACAAGACGGCCGGCACGCCCACTTAACCCCCTCCCTGATGGAGGCCACAGAAATCATCAGCAGAAGAAGAAAATATTGTTTGAAATAAGGACGAGGAAGAGCTGAGAGAGGAGGAGGAGGAGGAGGAGGAGGTGCCACGGAGTGTGAGAGGGGCTTTGAAAATGAAACTAAAAAAGCATTTGAGCAGACTGTCGGAAATCGTGTGAGATCCGTTAAAGGTTGGGATTTCAGCAGGGGTGGGAGCTCAGCCTGTGACTAAAAATATTAAAGGAGAGAGCCGGAGCCATGGGAATTCTCCCACATTAGAGCGCTCTCTTTTTACATTCAATCTTGGTAATAACGCCATAAATAATAGATAAACAGTATTTAGCATCCACCTTGAACACTTTTAAAGCAGTTTATAAGAGACTGACAGCTCTTGGCAGGTAAAGTGCTCCAGCAAAGACATGAATGTATTAAATAAAATATCAGGTGACATCACACGTGTGTGTGTGTGTGTGTGTGTGTGTGTGGGAGAAGAGAAAAAGAAGCAACGTACCAGGAAGGTTCTTTCCTGCTGAAATACAACATGTGAACAGCTAATTAGGGGTAAAAATGCTGCATGCTAACGGAGAGCAGATGTATGGCAGCGTTTGAGGCTTTTACACAAGCTTTTATTATCGAACACAAAGTTTCGCAGTACAAGTTGATTTGGACGCCACTCCGCGGATGTCACGGTGTCGTTAAATCCTTGGCTCCGTTCTGGGACTGATTCAAACGTCCTGAGGCTAAAACGCTAATAAAGAGACGAGCCACTTGCTTTCTGGGCGGATTCAGCCACTTCTAATAGGCAAATGAGACGATAATGGCGTTTATTTGACTTTTGAAATGGATTCAATGAGACCTGAGACCCCACATCCTGTTAAAAGCCACCATAAATAAATTCTACATACATGTTGTCATTACACATTGCTCGGTGGTGTGTGTGTGTGTGTGTGTGTGTGTGAGAGTTTTTATGAAGACCATTTACTCACAATACTTCTGCCCTTTATGTGGACAAAAATAATGAACTAAACACATATATTACAATAACTTAGTGTGCATCTGCGTGTGTGTGTGTGTGTGTGTGTGTGTGTGTGTGTGTGTGTGTGCAGCTATGCCTCAGATTGGTGGTCGCGGCTGCACCAGGCATTTACAGAAGGCTGTGTGTTTAAATGCCTGGAATGCTCATTTGCCTTTTGGGTTTACTTATTTACTTTTGCATAAACGGAGAACAGTACGGTGGTATTAAGGGGCTTCTCAGGGGGGGAGTTGTGTGTTTTTGAAACGCGGAGGCTTTTCTAAATGCTCCCTCTCTGTCTGCTATATTAAGGAAGCTTGGTGATTAATGCAACATAGATCTAATTTCTCTTGATTAAAAAACATGAATTAGAAAATAAGAAATTCCTAATGTGAGTTCAACACGAGCGTCACCTCCCCCGTGCATACACACACACACACACACACACACACACACACACACACAGGCGCACCCTCATTCAAAGTCATCAGATAGAAAATGAGCATCCAGGCTAGAGCAAGTAACAAATAATCACCAAATTCCCAGTAGCCAAATATGAAATGTGGAACGACTGCGGCCCAGTAATCTTTAGCAGCAGCCGCGCCGCCGTTTTTGTCACTCGAAATAAAAACTTAAACCTTTCAGGGTTTCCGATGGAGTCTTTAATTCGGCCTGATGTGACATTAAAACCTGCGCTTGACTCGCACTGGCGGTGACAAACGTGCCGGCGCCTAATAGAGGGTGCGCAGACAGGTCGGCATTTCCCTGACTTTTATCAAGCCGAATTTATCGGAGCAGGCTCCCGGGATCAGCGGCTTGTTCAGGAAGAATCCTACAGATGCTGTTAAGCACATCATTCCTCCTCTGCCCCCTCCCCCCCCCCCCCCCCACTTTGTCCTGTCATCGCTCTGCCTGCCGTGTATTTATCTCTGTCCTCCCGGGGAGCACTTTTAAACCATTTTTAACCACTGTGATGGTCAAATGTTTTAAAAAAAGAGAGCGAGCTTCAAATCCATGACTGGAGTCCAGGTACTGGAGTCCTAGGGGGCGGCCCGGCCCCTCGCGGGGGCTAATTCCCCGGGAACTGGTCGCCGTACAGTATTTTGACTGTCACGATGGCCCATCTCTGATCTCCGCTAACGCTAACGCTAAATTGGGCCCGTTGTCGTTGAATTCCCGCCTTTCCACTGTCCGTAACAGCGGTTTTCCTCCTGTGTGGTCTCCCGGTTCGGACCGGAGTTCTCTTTGTTGGAATGATAAAATACGTGACAGCGCTTGGGAACAAGACGGGAGATAAGAGCGGGGGGAGAGAAGCAGGTGAAACGGTGGAGCGGGCGGAGATAAGGGGCCCTTTGAAGGGTCCTCTCAGATGCCGGGATTGCTCAGTTCAGCACCATTAGAGTCTCTAAAGTACTTGAACCTTCCCTGCCTTTCTTCCACCTCTCTGTGGAGCGGCTGCCCTGCAGGCCACCTGTAAACCGCTTTGACACATGATCCACTCCCACAGATGTAAAGTGGGAACTCTCTCTCGCTCCCTCACACACACACACACACACACGTGCACTCGCAGGCAGCCACAGCGCACACACACATCAGTGCATCATCAGCGTTGGCTTGTTCTTTAACGTTAGCACTCGGTTAGCAAACGGCCGTCCCGCTTCCAGCAGAAAGTCGGGGCTCTCTCCTGTTGACCGATTTAAAAAAACGAAGCCTTCCTCCGCTCGCAGCGTCACTGGCTCCCCGGGGAGACGGGTCAAATAACGTACTGTTTTTATTGGAGGGCCCTGAAGGCAGCGTGGAAGAGCTGAACCGCGGCCTCGCGGAGGAGATGTCAGAACGTCATGAAACAATTAGCTGGACACAAACGAGGGCCGGCAGCAACCACGCGTTTCCATGAGAAGCAGCAGAAGGAAGCGGAGACCCCCCCCCCACCCACCCACCCACCCACCTTAAAAAGTCCGAAGGGGAAACAGGGCAGCGAGACCCGAATGGCCACTGTCAAAACATCGGTGGCGGAGGAATTCCGGCAGAATCGACCTCCCTATAAAAGAGCCATCTTCCCTGAGTAACAAGTTGGTGCAGCGAGTGTCGACAGAAGAGGAGCCGAAATCCCCCCCCGGGCCAGAGAAGATCCCGCTATTGTAGTATTAACCCGCCAGACCTGGCGGGGAATGTACAGCTTTCACAGTCCCTTCTCATCCTATTTGTAGCGTTGCTGCTGATGTGTGAGCGCCTTGCTCAGGTTGTTCCACACCGATTATTCCCCCCCCCCCCCCGCCCCCCCATCCAATCTTAAGATTTAAACCAGCTTTCGCCATTCCGATAATTATTTTAAGTGCCGTTCACCTGCACCAGGTTATTTTCTCCCCCCACAAACAGCTGCCTTTTTTTTTAACTATAGGTTTTGTATTTTCGCCACGCGGAAAGTTTCATTAAAGATCCAATTATGCAAATGGGTGTGTGTGTGTGTGTGGGGGGGGGGGGGGCAGGTGGATACGCACCATAATGGTGTACAGTACGACATCCGGGGCCAGATTTACGAGCCAAAGACAACAGCGACGCCTCCATCCTTTGGTGAAAAACCTCTTGATCATAATTAAAAGGTGCAGAAGTTCTCTCCAGCATCCCCCCCCACCCCCCCCACGTCTTCCTCTCCCTCCGTCTTATGCTACTTTGCTCATTAGCGGTGGTCCGGGGGTTTGCAGAGGTCACATCTGAGAGCGGCGAGCAGCTAAAGAGCAGACACGCCATGTGATGCAGATGTTATGTGAAGTGTGCAGCAGACCCACGGTACCTTCCTCCCGCCTCGCCGCTCGCCACTGGAGATATTTACCAGCGTCTGAGCGTGACTGAATGCTAAGCAGCAACAATTCTCTGCTTCAGGACCTCTGATTGACGCGTGCTAGCCTGCTCCGGCTAAGCCGGAGTCGGCGGGAATGACACAGCTGAAAAGCAACGCGGCTGCTTTTGACACATCAGGAGCGGGAACGTTCCTGACATCACATGATGCATCCTTAAACCCAACATGCTAATGAGGCCCAAACTCAACCCAAACATGATAATGCCGGGGGGGGGGGCTCAGCCAGGAAGCCACAGCAGACAAAGGAGACGTTCCCCAGGTCTCATGAGGAGCTTTCCTGGATTTTGCCTCTGTCGTGTTACCAGAACAAATGTGTTAAAAATGAAATTAGCTGCATTAAAACAAACAAAATGAGTGATATCAAGTGGGTGTGATGGGGGGGGGGGAGGCTGGGCTTCCTTTTATCAGAGGAGAGGAGAGTTCTGCAGCGTTCTGATTGGACACGGGTCCATCTGAAAGCTCCGCCAGGCTTCCAGGCAGCAGCACATTTGTCAGAAATACAAACTCACTATGGTTTTTGCACATTAATTTAACTTTAATGTAGTGAAACCAGTCAGGAGGCTGTGAGTGAACACAATTTACCACAGAAATATAGCCCCCCCCCTTTGCTCTCCCACCTTTGCCTCTATGATCACTTCAGTTTTTCCTTCCCTCCTTTTCCTTTCCTCTCTTAAACCCCCAGACCTCGACCCGCCCCCGCCCCAACCTGCCCCCCCCCCTCCACGCTGCCCAGACAGCCAGACGCTCCTCGTGATGGCACCCCGGCACGAAAAGAACTCTTGAGCCGATCTGTCAGTGCCTCATCTGCCTTTGGACCCTTGATTCCTGGATCAAAATGACGTCTGCGATTGCCCCCCCCCCCCAAACGCATCCACCCACCCTTGAAAAACCCACCCACCTCCAGTCGTTATCAAGCTCACAGGGCAAAGAACATACCAGGGGGTGAAATGTTCACTCTGAATCACAAGTGTGAGGCGCTGGACCCGACAGGACAACAGGACAGAAGGTCTCATTTGAGCGGTGATTCAGCGGTTCTTCACACAGCTCGCTTCCTCCCGTGCTCCCTCGCTCCGCGTTCGACGTTCCGCGGCGCTACGCCGCAGACGCGCGCCGCTCCTTCACGCCGACGCACACCGGGAACGGTTCTCACAAGCGTAGCACGTTGAAGCCCACGGACGGGACGCGGAAACACAGAAACAGCAGCAAAAATGATGCAAACTCTCCCTAAAAGCGCCTGATAACGCTAATGTGTGCGTGCGTGTGTGTGTGCGTGCGTGTGTGTGTGTGTGTGTGTGTGCCCTATTACCCCCTACACTCACGAGCATCTTCTCCTCTTTGGCCTGAACTCTGAAGATCAAGGTCACGGAGCGACAAGGCTCAAACCAGTCTAACGCTTGTGTGTTACAGGCCTTTTGACACACTCCAACACCCCCGAGGGACACACGCACACACGCACACACACACACACGCACACACACGCACGCACGCAGAGGAATACAAGAAGACTTTGTCTTGTGGCCCACATGTGGAGGGGAGGACGCAGGCAGCACCAGAGCCGATAGGTGGCTGCTTCACATATCAATTAATGGCTGGCTGAGGAGCAGAGCCGGTCTGGTCTGGCCTGGACCACCGCCCCCGTCCCAGAAGACTGGGAGCTCTGGCCTGGCAGAGTCCAGCTGGAGCCCTCTGTCTTCTAATTACATGAAAGGGGATCTGAGCCCCGGTCCGACTGCTGCTCGCACGCTGCCAGATGTGCACGCATCCACGCACCGTCCCATCGATCCTACACTTATTCCACAGTGTTGCGTCATTAGCGGCGCCGCGGCGTCGTTAGCAACGGGACGCCGCCGTCCTCACGAGGAGGGGATCTTACTGGACTTTTCAGACCAGGCTGGATCGTCCAGCGCGTTAGAACTGTCAAGGCGGCGGCTCCAGCTGAGCGGACCTACGCCACGGTGAACCCAGCGTCCGTCCGTGCGTCCGTCCGTCTGACTGACTGACAGGCGCTGGAAAGAAGACGCACTCGACGCCACTCTCTGTTTTCTCTCCCTCTCCGTCTCCCCTCATCACTCATCCTCCCCCCTCATTTTAAGCTCAAAGGTGTGTATCACCTCTGTCAGGGGGGGGGCACGACAACTACGACAGCCTGGGAATTTTATTTGTCTTTTTTTTTTTTTTGCGACACGCTGAGGTTTAATTCCGGAATTCTGCTGCCGACTGAATTCAACTGTTGCTAATTCCCTTATTTTCCCGCTCGTGATAAATAAGAGTTGAATATTTTAAAAGGGACGATCGTTCAAGCCGGAGCCGCAGACGCGCGCCTGGGAAATTTATTAGTAAGTTAAATAAAGAGTGAAACGGGATCTACGAATGTGAAGAATGGCCTTGATTAATTTTAAATCAATTTTTACCATATTTCACAGAGGCCTCGACACCATATTTACCACATCAATTTTTCAGCTTAGCGCGGCAAAAAGGCCTTCCCCCCCCCCCCCCCCAATCCCGGAAAATTCAGCAAGCACAATATTTTCAGCCGAGAAGAACGACAACATTTGAACTTGTTGCAGCTCAGCGTGAGAGTCGCACGCGGGGGCACCAGGTCTGTGAGGAGGGCTGGGCTGTCAGAGCAGCGGGGACAGCTATCCATTTGCTATTTCATCTCCCAGGGAATGTGAGGAGCTGACAAAAAGGGTTCACGCCCAGACACTATTTCAGACATAATATCCGTCCTATGCATGCCATTAAACAATGACAGCATCTAAACTCTCGCAGAACCTACTTATCCCCTTTCCTCCAACAATGAATCTGAGGAAGAGGCAACATTTTTTTCCCCCTTCTTTCGGCTAAGGACAATTTAGAGAAACAATGAGGGAAGCAGAAAAAAAAAAACTGGATGCACATTGTAGAGTATTTTAAGAAGGACGGCGTGTGTCTTCGCCGCCATTGTACCGAGCTGGTAGCTGGTGGAAGTAATAACCCGGGTCAGATCACCCAGAGGTCAAGTCCGCTTCCAAAAAAAAAAAAGGGTCCTCCCTACCCAGGACGCACGGAGCGACGTGGGCTTTAAATGGAGCCTCTCCTCTCTACAAATGACTAAATTATTCAGTTAATTCCCATCGTGTACGCGTGAATTCGGACATCGCTGCGATCACGTGGGGAAAGTGGCAGCATTTCTTTTCTCTCTTTCTTTTTTTTTTTTTTTTTTTTTTTGCTTTGCTCGGTTTAAGCGCCGTAAAACGCGCCGAAGTTGGATAATTTGGGATTGACGGTGTGCTGAATTCGACGGCGCTGTTGTCATGTCACACACTCCGTCATTTTAGATTTCCACTGGAACGTATGTCTTCCGCCTGGCGCAGCCTGCTGCCGACCCGTCAACTTTCCTCATCCTCTCCCCCAGTGAAAAAGTCACATAAAATCCCATCAAAAGGCGCATCTGTGCCCCCAGAATGTCAATTCCCCCCCAAGTCTCCACAAATGACATTTACCCCGTCGCCTCGGAGCGTCTCCTCAAAGCAGAATACAGCTTATTCAGAAGGGGTCGATCGCGGCACAAAATGGCAGGTCTCACCGGCTCTTCTTCCATCTCACAAGTTTTGACACATCGCGGCGAAACGGCGCCGCGCTCCTGCGCCAAACTTTCCTCCCGAGCGCCTTCCGCGGGATACGCGGCCGGAGTTTCGCAGAAGTCCCGGGCTGGGCGGCCGATGCTGCAGTTTTGGAGAGCGGGCGCGCACGAACGCACCCGGGGAGCGCGACGCGGCTGAAAAAGGGGGCGACTTTTACCCGGAGAAAGTGGCGAAATCGCCCTGACCTCGCGACTGCAGCCCGCACCTCCACCCGTGGGCATTCCTGCCACTGATTTATTTTTTTTTAAAGATGATTATTTCTTTATTTTCGGAGGGTTTTTCTCCCCCCCCCCCCCCCCCCCCCCCCCCGCGTCATTCGCTCCGGATAATTGCGCTGCTATTTTGTAATCACGATTGGGGAGATATGGAGGGCCCCCCGCTGTGATGCACCCGCACAAACAAGCCCGATGCACAAAATCTACTTCACAAAGTAAAAAAAAATCGTCTTCCAATAAGCTCCTGACTTTTCTTACCTTTTAAATTTGGCGAAGCGCCGCTAAAGCTCCTCGTGCGTAAGCGCCGCGTTCTGGAAGATAATGCTTATTGAATAATGAGGTATGTCCATATGATTTGACCGGATCACGCTCTTGTCGGAGGCTGGAGGTGCAGAAAGTGCGCTCGGGACCTGTTAGGGACCGTCCACTTGTGTCCAGCGCCCGCGCTCCGTGTCGCGCATCCCGAGTTTAAAGCGAACATTAACCGACTTGTCTCTTATTTCTCACGGCGAGCTCGAAACGTTTGGATTGACGCCGATCGCCTCGCATCAGTTCCCGTCATCTTTCGCCTCGGACTCCCCCCCCCCCCCAGTCTGATAGGTGAAATCCATTGTACCGTTAAAAGGGGGGCTCTCCGCCGGAGGACGCGGAGCCGAGTGACTCGATTACGAGCCCGGTCTGGCGGTATTCGTCGTTGACCGGGGTTAAAAAAAAAAAAAAAAGGAATCAGCTGGTGAACCCCGCGGTGAACAGGGGCTCGTTTAAAGAAATCATCCCCCCCCCCCCCCCCATCGGAACCTCTCCCCCGGCGCGGCGGCAGCCGAGAAAAAGAGGCGATTCGCGGCACTTTAGTTTGTTTTTGACCTTGAAGTGGCCACAAACGCCGCTCCGGTGGAAAAATCTGCCCCTTGTGCGTTGCCATCCCTCCGCCTGCCTCGCACACACGCGCCCGCGTGTCGCGAATCCGCTCGGCGCAGACGACCCGGGTCACAAAATCACTCCAGAAAAGTGGGGGAAAATCTTACCGTTCCAAGTGCAGACGCTTCTTTTCTCTTCCTCCCGTCTTTAAAAGAAACTCCTGGATCAATGCGCGTCGGCGCCCGCGCGTCCTGACCGCCAGTCAGCGCTTAAGAGAAGTAATGAGTGATAAAAATGACGCTCATCTGCACTGTAACCTTGTGGCGTATTTAATGTAAATAAGCCCCGTTGTGTTGCCAATCCCCGAGCACACACGCGCGCACGCCAACGGCTCCTCGGGGACTCGCTTTTGCTTTCTTTTCCGCCTCTATTTAATGTATTGACGATATATTGTTGCGGGCTGGCTGCGCAGCGGGGAAGACGGATTTTTAGATCTGATGGATCGAGGAGGCGAGCGGCTAATTTGTGAATGGATGCATTTCAACACACGGCACTATCAGAATTTTAAAAAACGCCCCCCCCCCTCTGCACGGGCAACTACTTTTTAAAGGAATTGCCAGAGTCCCGAACTTTTAGTTGGCGCAACTTTTTAGATGCGACGCGTAAAACTGCTCACTTCTGAAGGGGGGGGAGAAAAAAAGAGCGACGTCCCGAATGGGCTAAAGCGCAACTAAAACCTTCCTGGCAGGATGGTTTTGATATATTATGCTTCTATAAGGGGTGGGGGGGGTGAAAGAGAGTGAATAATGCAATTATAAATTCAGTGTCCCAACGTTGACAAAAGACAGGGCTTCAATGGAGGCTTTGTTATGGGATTATATAATGATTATGGGGTAATTATGGGAACGGTTTGGTAATAATAATAAAAAGTATCAAGTGCTCTCTTGCACAGACAGCTTGTTTTCTGCGGTGTAAGTGCACGGAGCGGAGGAGCGTGATAAGACGGACGGACGGACGGACGGACAGACGGTGCTGCTGACAGCGAGTGGCAGGATGACGGCGGAGAGCTCCGATTCTTCAAAATGTCGAACAGAAGGACACATTAATGCCACTAGCCGAGATGCTATCACATGTCCCCGCCACCGGACATGGGCCCACAATGGAAGAGCCCGGGGGTCGCATTCACGGCCCCCATGTACGTAGCCCCTGCCATCACCTCCCACCCGCCTCTGCCATCCTCACCCCTCCACCCTCTCCACGCCGCTTGTGCCACGCTGCATGTGTCAGAGAGGGAGGGAGGGGAGGGAGGGGAGAGAGAGCTAGAGCGGCGGTGAGAGAGGGGGACGTGAGCGGTCAGTGTGACAGAGAGCACATGACACTCCATCTGTGGGTGAAAACATTCTGCACCTCGCTGCCTCCTGCGACCGTCACCATCTCGGGCTCCTGCGTCGTTCTGCTCCTCCACGTTCTGCATCCTTTCCTTTGAATGATTGATCCGTTTCTCGATCCTGTTTACATCATTTCTGGGGATCGTTATGCTCCTTTAAATGGATGGCTGGGGTCAGTTTTACGTCCCCCGCTTTGTGCTGCCATTCTTAACAGATAACCCAAATCTCCACTCCCCTCCCCCCCCCCCCCCTCAGACAAAACACACGGCCTCTCAAAGACTTCCGCATTCATTATGCACTATGAAAATCAGATTCTCATGCTGCTCCTTTAAATGGTTATATGGAATGCAGTTGAAGCCTATGAAATCTTCCTTTCCCTTCCCATTTTGGAGCGTTTTTGCAAAATAAAAAAAAATGAATGCCAACAAAAAAGTTATTTTTGCCCCTCCTCTAAAGAAATTAGCATAAGCATTCCCATCAATAATATGGCTATCTCTATGGGAGTGATAGCAGCGAGCAGTAGGGGGTGTCCCTTTTGCCGATTCTCCATGGATCAACAGCGCATCATCAACTCCTTTTGGAACTTGTTATAGCAAGTCAAGTGATTCTTTATCGGCTGACAGCCTTGACAATGCATCGGGGATGGGAAAGCAGGTCAAAAGGAAGTTGCCATATGGACTTAAGCATGCAAATTTCCAACAATGCAGCACGGAGGGTCACACTCTCATAGCTAGCATGTAGAAAGCGGCCCAGCGCCAGCGTCCTCGGTATCTGGGGGGGGGGGGAGTGATGTCAAACAAAGAGACAGAAAGGACAGTTTATTTTATTTGGACGACAGCGGAGACGTTGTCCGCCCCTCCTCCAACGCCGTGCAGCGTTCCCGCTCGGGATCGGCGACGGCAGACGCTGCTCTTAAACATATGTTCCATTAACGACTAATGAGATTGAAGTCGATACAATCCCGAAGAGGGAAGTTATGGGCTGCATATTTGCTGTGTGTGTGTGTGTGTGTGTGTGTGTGTGGTGTGCTGGGGGGGACAGGAGACAGAGGGAGTGTTGGCCCGCGGTCCTGAGAGGGTCATCACTGCCTTATTACTGCCATGTTAGTGAGGAGCAGCTGAGATGGCTCTCCTCCTCGCCCCCTCGGTTTTGGGAGTCATCCAAGCAGCGCGTCTCCCAACAGACAGCCACTGTTCACTTCTCCGAATAGATTAAGATGTTGCTCTCCTGCTCTCCCCATCTCTCTCTGAAACTCCCCCCCCCCCCCACCCCCCCACTAGACCCAAATCTGCAACTGCCAGCCTGTTCTCCTGCCTCATCCAAGGCTTCACTGCTAATTTCAGCTATTACTGAGCAGACACAATATACCAGGGAGTGCGGGTGCAACATGGTGGGCCAGGTTTCCCACGGACCCCTTTAAAGGAGCAGCTCTCCTCTGACAGGGTCCCTCACCGTGCACGTGCACGTGCCTGGCGCGGCCACGGCGCGACGACGCGACCTATCTTAAAAGCCAGATATCGTGTCCTGTTATATCCCTGGACTTTGGACTTTGGCGCATCCCAGAGGGGGGGGGGGGGGCCTTTTTTCCTTACTTCAAATCGAGCTCCTCAAAGCCTAATTTGTAGTGACCCTTTGATGAGCAAATGTTTTCAGACGATTCCGCCTTTAATGAAAAGGGAGGTGAGTGCAATTTAAGCAATCTGAACCCTCCGTAAGCTTGGGGGGGAATTAAACTTTACAATTTCTTCCTCAATTACATTATCAACTTCTGACAAGGCCTTAAATGGGGGGGTGGGGGGGTGGGGTGCCTATGGGAAACATTCACCACAGCTGATTTGTTTTCCACTGCAGCCGTCTCCTCTGTTGGTGGCATCAATTCCTCATGTGAGACATTTACATTTTCAACAAATACACCCCCCCCCCCCCCCCCCCCTCGCTCAGGCTTCCCCCAGGATGACGGGGGTCAATGAGTGTGCATGTTTGTCAGCTCGGATCGTTAATGAAACGCTCACACAAATACAGCACGGCCAAATATTTACGCCCCGGCCTGGAGATTTCATCACGGACAAATGTGGGAATCTTTCAGGAAGTGCGGCGCTGCTTTATTTGCTGTGTCGGAGCGTAAAACCCAAGATCAAACTTGTCCGGGCGTGATGGATGTGAGGTGCGGGAAGTATACTTGCCTTTGACCCACAATCAGTGGATTTTAATTTAATTCATATGAATCAACATCTGCCCCGAGCACAAACAAATGTATCTAAACGAAACCATCTGACTCTAATTGGTTAAGGACAATGTTCCACATGGCAGATCTACAATATCCTTGTTTGATACTGATTCCGTCTCCCCCGACTGAGGGAGGGGGACGAGTGCACAAGGGTTGGAGAAGGTTTACAGAAGCGGAGGCGTCCGTTAAAGGGACATTTCCTAAAATCAAGTTAATGCTCCCCTCCTATTTTACTGATGATCCAGCTTAACAACTTTAGCCAGGGGTTAGCGGGCGGCGCGCTAGCATGGCTTCAAAACGTGCGTTTTTGCTGTTGCAAATGATGTCACCCTCATTAACCAGCTAGCTGTCAGCAGCTAACAGTAACTGTTCAACAGCCTGATCCTCACACACCCTCTCAGGTAAATGTGTGTGTGTGTGTGTCGGCCGATGTGACATTTATAAAAGTGTCGTCTCTGAGGGGATCTAATCCCTCCTCCAGGATCTGAGTCAACTGAGCGGTCCGCTGGTCGGTCGGGGCCCCTCGGTGTGCTCATTAGGTCGGGTTAGGGCCTCTCCTGTAATACCACCGCTGTCCTGTCACCTTCCTCCCCTCAGACTCCCATATTTTCCTGGATAGCGTGCGTTCATATTTTACTATTACCTATCAATTGGTTTCTAATAGCAGTAACGAGGCATGGAGCCGGCTGGTGACAGAGTGCTAACGGCCTCACAGGGACATTAAGGAGGCTGGGTGATGCTGTGGGCCGTTAACTACCTACAGGCACTAGCTAATGGCTCCAAATGACCTCCTCAGTGGCTATTAGCATATCATTAGAACCTGCAGACCAGTGGTGACCTCCGCCGGACACACATGATTACTCCTCTTCCTCTACGTTCTGCAGTGCTTTTTCTTCTCAAAACATTTGTCTTTGCTTAGTTGTCCACTTTTTCCTTGTCTATTTGTCCTCCTTGTCATACATATATTTTTTTTTTGCTCTGAT
>NC_042297.1:1970750-1990750 GCF_901000725.2 Takifugu rubripes | reverse complement strand
CTTGGTTCAGAAACCATGCTTTGATGCTTTGATTCGCCATGGAATTGTTAATTAGCAGCTGAAATGACTGTCGCCAGTGTTAGTAACAATCAGCAAAATGCATCAGAGAATGCCGCCGGCCGCCGCCGCCGCCGCCGCCGCCCGCCGCTCTCTTAAAGGTCAGCGGCCGTCGCGGAGCCTCGCGGGTCAGGGATGTCACGTCCGTCGGCCCGATCCAGTTTAAAGTCCCTCTTTTAAAGCTGCACATGAGCTGAACCTG
Organism: Takifugu rubripes; assembly: GCF_901000725.2. Lineage (NCBI taxonomy): Eukaryota > Metazoa > Chordata > Actinopteri > Tetraodontiformes > Tetraodontidae > Takifugu > Takifugu rubripes. The sequence goes on along the minus strand of NC_042297.1, from coordinate 1,990,491 downwards.
TTTCAGCTGCTGGCTCCACCGTCTGTCGTGTGCTTCATCGGGTGTGTGTGTGTTCCCTGCGCACACACACACACACACACACACACACACACACACACACACACACACACACACACAGACTCTATCCGTTCACCACCTTTGGCTAACGACAGATGCAATAAAACTTTGTAAGGATGGAATCATCCATCATTTTGTGCAGGGCACAAAGAAGCAGGCTAGCTTAAAAGCATAAACAAAAGGTCCCTTCCACACCGGGAGAGACCGAGAGAGGAGACAGAGATAACGAAATTTATATCATATTACACACTGAAATGTGACCTTGTAATGACATCAGTGAAATTCAATCAAGTCCTTGACTCAGTATTACTTAAGGTAAACCAGCAGCCCTCCTAATGTGGAATGAGAGCATTTAATGCAGCCTTGTTGTGGAATTTCTCCCGTTTAAAGTGAAAAAGAGAAGTTTTTTGTGGCAGAAAGATCAGCTGGGGATGCAGTCCGGGGTGGGACACACACACACACACACAACCACATGCGTGGGGGTCCAGTGCTCACGTGGGGGTCAGGCCGGTCCTTCCCCAAAGGAAAACTGTGGGAAATATTTGCTCTAATTCCCGATGAGAAAGGCAACACATCCGAGACGCGGCATTTATGTCTTTATTTATGTGTTTTTATTCCCTATTTATAGCAGGAGCCACACATTATTTTCATGGTGGAACCCTATGTTTTTAATGAAAAAAAGAAAATGATCCATGATGTCTTGATTACTCATTAGCCAAGCTCCATAAAATTGAAACAACTCCAAAGATGCTGCACGCCTTTAAAGAAGCCGTGGTCTAATCTTCCCTTTGTCAACCGGAGTAAGTAACAGTAAATGCAGCATTAGCATGAGAAAGGGACGAGAAGGATGGCGATAAACGAGGCGTAGCCGCTGGAAGTAGCGTCCACCAACAACCTAGCTTCTTTAAAGTGACAATTAGTGACTCAACTAATGGCGCGTTTACGTGAAAAACTCACAAGATTCGCTGACAAATTGGGAATTTCTTTAGTGCTTTTCCACAAGTATTAAAAGAGAAAAGTACGGTGTTGAATATCCTGTAACTCTGTGCAAGTTTTGGCCCGTTTAGCACGACCTACCCGACTCATTATCGGAAACGCCCGCGCCACGCAGAAGCTAATTCTCAGCAGAAGCCGCCGATACACAACGTGCCGTCGCACTGTTTGCATCTCCCGGGACGAGGAGGAGGAATCGGGGGGGAAAACCGGAGGTGTGTGGCAGTTTTTGCTGTGATCAAAGCTCCTACAGCTGCAGGGAGATACGAATTAACAGCCATTTAATGACGCCGGCACTTTTGCGTTGGGTTGCGGTTGTTGCTCAGGCTCGTCCGTTCCAACTCGGAGCTTTCTCCCCCCCCCAACTCACGCGTGCGAGTGATGGAAGGCGTGCAGGCGCAGGTTTGCCCTGTTGAATCCCATCATCCGCATCAACAAAGGAATATCGAGACGGTTGGCAGATAGAAATGAATATTCCTCACCTGTCTGCCGGTGTTGACTCCGCTTGTTTGGATTTCACAGTGGGGGGGGGGAATAAAGGCGTATATTTACTTTTAATTGAAAGGGAATTAAAGATGCATCCACATCCGCATGTGACAAAAGCCGATCACAAGGCTCGAGAGGGATGATGCTTTTGTTTAAGATGGATTTCATAAAGAAAACCCCCTCGCTGATAATGATGGAAAAAAAACAAAAAACAAAAAAAATTGGGACATTTCTCCAAATACAATTACCTCGACATCACCTGATTCAATCAGGTGCATTTGCATTCTGTTTGCGTGCAGTGTTCCGTGAACCGGTAAACAAGGCGGGCAGAATAATCTGATGTGGTTTCATGTTCAGAGTCGCGCTGATGTTCGCCACCTTTTTATTCCAAGAATTGGAATTTTCTAAACCGACATACGAGGGGAGGGAGCTCCAGCTCCACCAGGCCGGCTCTGGTTTAGGGTTAGGGTTAGCTTAAAGGCTGAAGAGTCGGACCAGAAACGTCGCTGACACCGAGGTCTTGTTCACCTCTAATCCCTGACCTCCTTCCTCCCTCCTGAAACACCGACTCCCCCTCGTTCCCTCTCCTGACTCCCTGCTTCTGTCCTTCCGTCATCCATAAAGTAGCTTTTCATAACCAGAGACCGGTGGGTTTGAGGTCCTCGTTTTAGGGGTAGGGCTCGTCTACTCTCGCGTTAGCGTGTGAATTAGCAAGTCCTCGAGTAACAGGCAGCACCTACGAGATTCTCTCCGGCTTCCGTGGATTTATCGGAAACGTCTGGGCAAAAACAACGGAATGAATTGCGATTTCAACAAAACAAGCACGGCCCGTCCTCTAATTAGCTCTGAGCTTCACCTCCTCCCACTCGTGGCCTCCGCGCCACTCGTCTTGATCAGGAACACAAAAGTGGGGTCAAAGTCCAGCGCCATCATGAAACACTATCGCTTCCCTTCTTCCATTAATACAGACCATAATGATGATGTCCCTGCTCCTGAGATCACCGCGCCGACTGATGTACGACCTAATACCAACAATTAGATGAGAGCTCCGCTGCCCTGCCGGTTGTACGTCTTCTGCTTCTGTGCGTTATCTGTGCAGGAACTTCAGCTGGGGCGGCTGATAGCTAGCGTGCTAGCGTGTTGGCGTAGACGCGCATTAAACGTGTCAGGAGGCGCGTAAAGGAAAGTTAGAGATTAAAGGGAGAGTTGCGGCAGGTGAAGACGGAAACACGCGGCCCAACAACAAATGCTTGATAGCGGCGTACAATCACTTAAACGGCGGAGGTTTGGTATTCCCTGATGAGTTTTAGCGGCTTATAGTCAACATAATACGACTGCTTCCTTTCAAAATCAAATCCCCAGGCAACAAGAAATAATAGGCCTACAGTGTGTAGCCTTAAGCTTCAGAGCGGCGCGGAACAGAGCGCCAGCCTCCGTCTTCAAGGGGCAGACCAACTGCTAACTGTCATGTAATTGCTCAACGCGCCTGCGGGAACAAGGACTTTTTAAAAGTAGAAAACGAAGCGTTCCTCTCAATACTTTCTTCTCGTTTAATTGCCGTCTTCATGAGACAATTGCTCGGAAAGAACTGGGAGGATCTTCCTCAAACACGCCATCGTCGACCACCGGGCTCACTCTACACCTGCATGATACGGCCTCTGTTAGCATGGGTGGCTATTAGCACACAGTGAATGAAACCATCCCATAATTTATGAGCGTCTAAAGGCCACCGACTCCACGCTGATGGGGAGGCAGATGTTCCTGCAGACACGCGGCGTCTCTTTGGATCCTGCGGCCGTTTAAAAACGCCACATCGAGTGGGCTTCAAGAGGCCCCGACCCAACACGTGCACGCGGACGTGCACGCGGACGACTCCGGCGGCGCGAGTGTTGCGAAGGTAAAAGACCACACGCACCCTTCAGCCTGGTCCTGGAGTACCGGCGCCACGTCCTCCTCAACGCGCCGTCCCTTAACCAACATTAAAGACCACGGTGGCCTCAGCCTTTCATCCTAACCCGACCGTCCGGCTTTGATCTAGCAGCAGAGGGTCTTTGTTGTCTTCAGATCTTCCAGCAGAGTGTGATGGCAGCAGCTTTAACTGAAGGGCTCCTTAATAACAGATGGCTGCTACGAGGCTTAACGTAAGCGACGTCTTCCATCGTGTTCAGCCCTCGCTCGCTCGCGCACGAGCCGCCGCACTTGTTTCTGATGCCGGCGAATTGGATTTGAAGTTTCAGGGACCAGAGTCGGGCGTAATCCCGCATTAATCCGTGTCCTCCAATATGGAGACACGAACGGCGATCAAGTGCGCCCTCGGTTCCTCCTGCTCCGAGAGGACGGGGTTCCATTAAGGCGTTCAGGTGCCCCCCCCGCCACCTTTTTAAACACTTTATTTATTTAGCGCAAAATAGAAACGAGAGTGTAGCAGTACATAAAAGCAATCAGTGTGTGTGATTTAACAAGAAGCTGAGCCTATTAAATGAATCCCAGCGACGTATTGAAGGAGCGATCCACAGCACATCAGCAGTTTCCCCACCGTCCCCCAGACAGCTGAGACACCGCGCCCCCCCCAGCCCCCCCCCCCCCCCCCAAATGGCACTTCTGCCGGAGAGAAGCGAGGAGTGGGAATAACGTACAGTTAGTTATTTATGTACAACACCTCCAATGGAAAAACAATTAAATGAGATTGATGGAGAGATGAAGATGTGAGTGTGTGTGGGGGGGGGGGGGCTGCTGGAGGGTAGCTGGATCTGACTGTCTATGCGTGTTTGCGTGCCTCCTGGAGGCACAAATGTCAGCTTTGAGCAGTTTGTGGACTCCCCACTAAGCTCTTGGCCCGGCCCGCTGCAGACTGCCTCTATCTTCTGGACTCTTGGCACGCCGCGTGGAGGCGGCGGCCATCAATGTGTCATTCAAATGCCACGGCTTCACAGACACCGCGTACTTCTGCGCTGGCGGATATCAGGGTTCATATTCCGCAGTCGTGCGGCACAAACGGCCTCCTCGCGCTCGCCGGAGAAGGAGAAAACGCACCGGGATTCTGTTCCCGAACGCCACACCAGACGCTCGCAGGTTCCGACGCCGTCTTTGGGCCTCGGAAAAGGTGGAATTTGGGAATTTGATTGAGGAAAGTGTGAATTATGAGCAGAGCTGATCTATTTTTTAATTAAAGCTGGTGCGTGTTGAGCTCCATTTTGTTCAACGTGGACTCCGGAAGCCAAGAAGGAGGGAAAAAACAAAAGATTTTCCCAAAGTCGGAGCGTTTCAAGGTGCAATAACGGCGGCGGCGCCTTAACGACGCGGTGCCAAACGTTTCAGATGTCTGATGGGGCGCCGCGTTAATTCACGTGTTTCAAAAGGGAGCCTCACTTCCAACAAAGTAACAAAAACCTTCTATTTTTGCGCCTGTTTGTTTTCACCTCTTTTCATTCAGGCATTAACTATTGAAGACAACTGCCAGCAAAAGTGATGATGCCAAAAGAAACGAGGGGATAAATAAAAGACGCAGCTAAAAAGTGCTGCTACTATAAAATGCAGGTATTGTTTAAAGATAAAGAAAAAGAAGCAAAAGTGCGGCGCCGACGGCGACGGGAGGAGCGACAACGGCGCCGCTAAACAGCGCTGGCATCAGATGACAGACAGCAAGTGGGAAATAAAAAAATCAACACACTTTGTTGCTGCTACTTAAAAATATCCTGTCCCATTTTAAATCCTGACACACTCCGCGATCGGGCTTGTGTGCGGATGAAGGTTGGGAGATAGCGAGGGCCCGGCTTTTCAAAGGGCTCCGGAGCCGGAATGTTTTCCCCATAGCTGCCGCTACCATTGCAGCGAGGCTCCCCGGGCCCCAGCGGAGCCGCTGCCCGTGCACTGCCAACACTCGCCCAAGAAAAAAACCACCCCGCGCGGAATAAGCTAATCCCTTTCAAAAGGGTCGCGGCCGGCACGGACATGACTTTGCAGCGAAAGAGCAATGTGTTGGGGGGGGGGGGAGGAGGGGAGGATTCCAAACACTTGCCCCTCTGCACTTTTCTCTTTGATCCAATAATCAGCTTCTCGTCCAAGCGGTCATCAGATAGAACACAGGCAAGATCACATCGGGAGCAAATGTGTGTCTCTATTATGCTGCCAGAAAAGGACCCACAAGCCTGACAGTAGCAGCAGAGAAGAGCAAAATGTAGCATAACGGGAAGGGGGGGGGTTGTTGTTGATCAGGGAAGAGCGGCAAAACCAAAACTCATTATCCCAAATCCCAAAAACATTTTGCACAAACAGGAACGCTGGCGCCCGCCGACTCCGTGCGCCACTTTTTGTTTGCACGCTCCGTCTCTGTCGTTTCCCCTCACTTATTCATGAGACTTTACAAGTTCCTTGACGTAGACGCGGAGCGTCGCGGTTTATGTCTAATTTAGTAAATATCCTTTCGCCAGTCGGGCCTGTCAGACGCTGTCTCGCTCCCGTCTCCACGCGCTTCCCTGCTAACTGAAATAAAGGAACAAACTAGCAGATTTGCTCTGATACCAGCCCTTTTGTTCGGGAGGGAAAGTTTGACTTCAGAGATGAAGCTAGCAGGAACGAGCTAGGAACACGTTGAGGCCTTTTAGCGCCATTAAAGGGCAGGAGGAGAGCTTCCTTCTCGCTAACGATCCCAGCGCGGTGACGGTGGGCTCCCGACAGGAGGAGGAGGAGGACGGGAACGAGCAGGAACGAGAGGCTGAAAGATAGAACATGTTTTCAATGGTTTATGGAAAAACAATCCGACACAAAGCAATATTCATCTCCCATGAATCAAATATTCTTTTTGGAATGGCATTAGAGCCCATCTATTATATCTCCCCTTGTGTTCCCATCTGCCCTTTTCAGGATCTAAATTATGTGCATTAGTACGTAAATGGGCTAATGCCTGTCTGTATTTAGCTGGCTACATGCCGTGAATATATTCTCTGCTTCAAGAAGTAATTGGTAATTACAGTGGTCATTTAGGCAATCACTGTCTCTTCCAGATTCATGTCATTCTTAAAAATAACTGGCTCTTAACCTTTGACAGAATTCCACAGAAACTGTTCATCATCACCCCTGCTTTGATTCATTTTTACACACACACACACACACACACACACACACAGGAGCACATTATAGCCAACAGCATGCTCCTAAAGGCAGACACACACCTGCCGTGCCCGTGCGCTCTCACGGATCATGGCCCCGCCCACTTCTGAGTTCAACACCAACATGTTTCACGTTCGCCATCCTTCCACCTCTCCCTGGTACCAGCTCTCGCTCTCTCTTTGCATCCCATCCTTCTGTGGTGGGAGTTTAGGGAACGTGCGCTGGATGTGACGGAGCTTCATTTGGTTATTTTTAGAATGAAGGTCCATATCTGCTTATTGCGACACCACAGTTCGCCCTGGGGTGCAGCAGTCGTAATAAGCAGGTAGTTTACAGTCTGCTTCATAATCTGATTTCCTGTCTTTCCTATATTAGAACCATTTACCTCACTATTTAGGCAGATTAAAGTATTTTTTTACATTATTCTTTAATGAATGAAAATGAATCCAGGTTTATTTACTTACAGAAAAGTAAAGATTATTTGACCGTCACCTGTAACACAGGTGATGACGACGACGCCCCATATCGCTTAGATTGAAGACAGCGAGCTGGTGTGGAGGACCGACCCAGTGGGAGGTGGCTCTGGGCCGGCTCCAGCACTTCGACTGTGTCTCCTCAGCAACGGCCTGATCTCCACCTGTCGGGGCTGTTGAGGGTGGAGCGGCCTGAAAAGCCCTGGCAGGTGATCCTGGATCCGCCCAGGTGGTCCAGGTCCAGCTGGGAGCACCGACCGTTGCTTGGACAGCAGAAGGACACATCGCCTTCCCTTTGGAGGGAAAGGTTTTGCAGACCTCACACCTGCTGAGCTACGAGGTTGGTTGATGTTGAAGATCGCAATTCAATGCCGGTTTGGATGCTGCACCCACGCTGATGATACCACAGAGGAAGTCCTGATCGCCCCGGCCACGTATGCTGCAGACCTTGACACCTACACTGAAGACAGAATATCTCCGCATGTGCCCAGCACCCTGACGTCGGCTCTGGTGGAGGCAGGACATCACCGGAGGAAGCATGAAGAAGGCTTCGGGTGCAGGGTCCCTGGCCACATCACCCGCACCTGCCCTGCTCCTGCACCAAGGAACCAGCCAGGGACACAGACACAGAACTGTTTCTACCCCCAAACCCTTTGCATCAAGAGTTGGATGCCTGAGCCATGTCCTTGGACTATATGTGGTTTGTGTAGCCTGGCTGGGTCGGGTCCACTGTCTCTCCAGTCTGCCCAAGGATCCTGCCAGACGCCACACACCCACCCAAACACAGCATTACCCTTGGGGCCAGGGGCTGTGGCAGTTTAGATGATGCCGTTTAGCCTGTGCAACGCCCCAACTACGGCAACCAGTTCACAGAGGGGGGCCTGTCCAGCAGCTCTGGTGTGGCGCACCAAGACGATCCAAGGGGACATCACCATCCCAGCCAAGGTGGTTGCAGTCCGAGAGGTTGAGTTTCGCAGCTCTCTGGGCCAAACATCGTTTTACCGGAGGTTCATCAAGGACCTCACCCCCATCCCAGGCCCCCTGCACCCGCTGACCCCGAAAGCTGGGTCAGAAAGACCAAGAGAGGACCAATTCCATCAACACAGCCACCAGTAATGAGGGAGGATATCGTTCTGTCAGTGGCCAGGCAGTTGGTGACTTAGGTGCATCTAAAATGAAGATTACATGTTCTAGCCATAATTTTAGGCACCGTTTTAGTGTGGGAAAACTTTAAATAGGGGTTTGGTAGGAATGCCAGTTTGAGCTTATTAGGAATCTTCTGGAAGTCAGTGTCCAAGGGACGAGTTTGAATGAAAGATGAGTTGAGTTTTAGTTGAGTAGAAACGGGAGTGGAAGACCATCTTGGCCAGGTTTTACCTGGCAACTCTCTGGTCAAAGTGGGACACACCTCCGTCGGTGATGGAGAACGTCTGCACCTGGACAGGTGATGACCAACCGGACATTGTGTTGGTGGACAGGCCTGTAGAGACAGGTGTGGCAGTCATGAATGATAGAACACAGGAAGCTGGAGTAAAAACCAGAGAGGATGTGGGAAGTGGCAGCTTCAGTGATCCCCATGGTCATCGGAGTACAGGTAGCTCAAGCTGGAGGAGTGACTCCAGCAGGTCCCACAAACATCTGTGAGACCAAAGGGTCCTTCTTCTTCTTGAGATGAATGGAGGCGGGGGTGCATAAGACATTTGTGAGTCAGGAGATGTTTTATGGTTCAGGAAAGGGGGGAAGGACAGGAAGCAGAGCTGGAGGTGGCATAGATGTTGAGGTTCTCCCGACAGAGAGGATCAGGAAGGAGTACATGTGAGATGATTTGTAGGTGAATTCGTAGAGGCCAAAGTGAGATGGTTTGGGCGTGAAGAAGCATGCTGGGGCTGGAGCTGCCAGGCTGGAAACCACAGAAGGAAGAAAAAAGGAGCGTCGCGGTCGTAGTGAAAGAAGATATAAAGGGTGTGAGAGGAAAAAGATGCGGAAGAAGCTGTTCGATGATCCCCCTGATGTCGCTGAGAAGATCCCAAAGTAGAAGACGTTTGGAGAAAGTGAAGCACCGCTCATCACCTGCCCAATATCATCCCGACAGTGAGACTTGGGCCCAGAGAAAGCTGGATGGGGCAGGATGAAGAGAAGCTGATCCGAAACTCTCAGGACCTCAGATTGGGACAAAGGTTCTCCTTGGAAAGGACAATGAGGAAACACTGTCGGAGCCTAGATAAGAACCAAACCCAGGACAAGAACAGCTCAAACACCACAGGATATCTATCTAAAGGTGCTTCAACTATTGAGTAAAAGGTCTAAACATTTACGTTGGTGCTTTAGTATTTATTCAAACGCAAGTTTCCCCTTTGAAATACTTAAAAACAAAGATTTGGTTTCCATGTTCTCATTCTATGAGACCAACCACAGAAACACAATCCCATATTTTAGCTGCTTCTAAAATAGAAACTCACTTCCAGGAAGTTCAAACTGCCTTTATTAATTATGGTTAAATCAAAGCTGTGTGTAACTCTGCCCTGTAAAAAAACCCATCTTAAACTACATCATGCAAACTCTAGTGTCTCATTAATATTACAGATGATTGTTTGACTTCATTTATTTCGGTTTTCCATCTGAGTGGGGCCAAACGATGAAGCAGGGAGAAATTATACAATATGTAAATTCTTTTTAGGGTTCAGTGTGCGAATAAACTACTTTTGAAAAACTCTGCTTTAACTTTCTTTCATGTCTTCTCTGGGCTTCGTTGTGTTGCTGGTTCGGGGATTCATTCAAACTTTTACGTTAAAAACCCCTGCATCTTCCAACAAGCAGGAATCGCTCCGGCCAACGGGGATGGGGGGCCGGGATAGGAGTCAGAGGGCTCTGGTTGGAGGTGCCTTTGAGCAAGGCACCCCAAAGAGCTTCCTCCCTCGGACGCCTCTCCCTCATTTACAGGAAGAATTTGCACGTGTACCTTGTGTGTTTGCGTGGATTAATAAAGTGTTTCTTGTTTTTCTGTTGATATAATGAGCTCTTCTTTCATTCTTCTTCATTAGGTTTTATTGCTGCGGTCTTGGTCAGGTGTCAGGGATGACGGAAGGCTGCTGCTCTTGACAATCGCCCAAGACAGAGACTAAAGTCTTTTTCCGAGCAGATAACGCTCTTCAACACGCAGCTCCCCCGCTCACGTGCTGTCGGAAATTAGGGAATTTTACGTTGGGAAACCATCGGTTGTCACCGAACGGTTGTAAACACAAGCCTGGTTGGTGGACGTCCCAGAGGTGGTGTTTTCATCCTCCCTCCTGTCCTCCACGTTGCCACTCCAACCAGCCTCCGTTGTCGGAACGCTCAGGTTTTCCCACTGGACTCACCAGCGCCCCCACCAGGTCGGCATGATCGGAACATCTGGGTTTTGAGTCTCCTCTTCGCTCCAGGCCGATCTGAGCGATTTTTACAGTAATTCCAGTTGCCAATAAAGAGGTTTTAAGATGCTTTTGGTTTAGGGAGTTTGTTCCGTGCGTGGATGTGGCGTTTGGCCCCCTGGTCCCGTGTCACAGCCCTGAAGAGTGCAGTTGTCTGATGATCGGAGAGACGTTTCAGCAGAAACGTTGATGCACATCAACATTAAACGACGCTTGCCTCTAAACGGCGTAATCACCATCAGGCCGCAGGGAGAAGAAGCTGAGGGTGGATGTTCCCTGATGTTAAACATGTTTGTTTTCAGGTGCGACGCCGTCTCGTCCCGACGCTCCAGCAAAGACAGGAAGTGTGTGTGAGACGGGCAGCGTTCGCTCCCCACTTGGAAATTCAATCTCTTTGCGTGGAAGGTGGAGATAGCTACTTACTCGACTGACCCTGAATCCCCTTTAGAGGGGAAGGGGGGGGGGAATAATCTCTAACGGATATAATTTTAGAGGAAAAATGAGTCAAAGAGGCAGAGAGAGGATATAAAAGCAGATTATATTTAAGCAGTAATCAGGACAGTGTAGAGCTTGAGAGATTTTAATATGTTTAAATGTTCTTAATTGGGCTCAGAGTGGAGTGGGGGCCCCTGAAAGCATCCACCCAAAACAGCGCTCTAAAGGTAAAAGTAGATTGGCTTTTATTGTATTGTAATGAGAAGTGGGAAATTGGATGTTAATTCCGTCCCTGGAGGGAGCGAGCGCTGCTTGTGCTCGGCGCGAGGTGTAGCTGTATCGGGGTCGCGCCTCCGAAGTGGTGTTGCATCTCGCCCGCTTCCTTAAGGTGAGGGGAGGGCTGGTAAAAGCTTGGAGATGCATGTGCCAGACAACGCGCGCCAGCATTTGAGCGTGCGCTGGCACATCTTCACTAGCGTACACCCCAGGCCCGCTCCCCCGAAGGTTAAACCCGCCACGTGCGCGGCCGGCGCGATCGCATCTCGCCGCTGACACTGCTGTCACCTTATTGGAGTCTTGTAGGAATTACACCCCAGAAGATCAGCCCCCAACACCGGATATTATCAGGATTTCCCACTGCGAAGGGAAATATTAGCGCGCCCGGCGTAGCGGCTGCCAACACAAACCTGCCTCTAAAGGCGTAGCGGCGCCGCCGCTCCAACACAGCGGTCCCGTGCACTCCGTCCCTTTCAATTGTAAAATCGGCTTGGCAAAAGAAGTGGCAGCGTAACGTTCAGCTGTGGTTTTCTTTCAGCCAAAGCGCTTTTCTTTGACATGTGTGTGTGTGTTGGGACAGTGGGGGGGGGGGGGGGGTGCCTAGGTCTTAGCTGTGAGTGTAGGGAAGAGCGTGGTTCCATCTGGCAGCGGGGGAGGCAGCTTTGTGGATATCAGGTCCAAGGCACATTGCTACAGAAGGGTCCTTCTCCGTGACACCTGCAGAATACCTCTGAGCTCCGACCGCCTGCCTGTTAGCATTGTTTTACACAAAGGACGGGCATGTGCCACCACACCCTCTGGTCACCCTCTGATAAGAGAACGGGGGCCTCTTAGGTGGAGGGGGGACGCGCCGAGAGCCGCTAGACACCAGCAGCGGCCCGCTTTAAGGATACGCCACAGCTGTTCCGTCCCTGGGAGCTGCGATTCCTGATTGATCCTGCTGTTTTCTCTGGTGTTCTTTTTAAAAAAGAGCAGTTTTCATTTCTTTTTGAAGTGTGACTTTGGTCACTTTGCTCCTGTAAGTGTACTAACAAGTTGGTTTTTTTTTATTTCCCTGCAGAAAAATGCGCCGATGGGAAGAATAATAGATGGAGTGGAGAGAAAGAACAGCAGAGAAAGAGGGAGAGACGTCTCTTTTATTTACCCTCATGCTTCAGTACTCCTTGTTAAGGAGGGGAGGACAATGGCTGGATCGCCCAATTTGCTGTCAGTATCTCCATGTTTCTCAATTGATTTTTCTGACAAAGTCCAGAATCATTTTTCAACTCCCCTTCATCCTCTCCTTCCCCTGTCCCTCACTCTCTTTATCATTTCCTCTCATATATCAGCCTGCTCGCTGACGCTCAGCCCCCATTGGATGGATGAAGATGGCGCCCGAGGATCCATCCCGTGACACGGGCGCAAAGCGTGTGTAAACAACCCTCACGTGTGTTAATGTGTTATTTCTATTTATTTCACAGATGTTTTATGAAAATGAGAATTGGGGCACGCTTAAAGCGCAGTGATGCCAAATCCTCTCTAAGCTTTAATTAGGAACCCTGTAAAAAAAAATAGTCGGGCTACCAGCACGTACAACTTTTAAAGTGTATTAAATGCTGCAATCATATTTAAAACGTTATAATCTCTCTATATAATTAGAATTTTATGCGTAATTGAGAGTGCGAGCCACAGGTCAAGGTGACTGTTAATTCTCAGACAAAACCTCATCTGCTGCATAATGACAACACAGTTAGATTAATGAAAACGGCTAAAAAGAACTGTTTATTATTAACATTATTATTAGTAGCAGCAGTAGATTATTAGATTACATCCAAATTTCAATTATTTCGCATTTCTTTGCATTTTGTGCGGCGTTTAACAGAAACTGTTTTCTGTGCGTGATGCATAGACGTTGTAGCTTGTTTTAAATGGCTTTAAATCTTTAGCCTAGCTTCTCACACTGCACGTTCCCAGTCTAAAGGGTCCTGCTGTACAGGCTAAAACAGAAGGGAGGCTATCAGGCGATCGCTTGACACGGGTCAAGTTGTTGGGTTGAGAGGAACAAGGCCACGGCTAACAAGACCACTTATGGTGCTGACAGCTTTAAGTGTAGCGGGCCATTAGAGAGACGTTGTTCACATTGGCTCAAGTGTGAAATGATGTGTGAAGAGCTAGCAAGAGTTAATATCACCATTATCACAGGGTCATCTCTGGAAGACATAGATCCGAAGGAGTCCTGCTAGCACAAAGTACAAAACTCTGACTTGGAATAATAGTTCTGCTCATTAATGCGTCCATTGTCTGGCTAAGTGAAAGTGGAGCCCATTAAGGAGCGGGACGAAAATACAGAGGACGTGAAACCTGGAGCCAACAGGCGGCGGCGGCGGCGGCGGCGGCGGCGCCCGCGCTCCTCACCCGTTAATGCACCTAAGAGTATATGATGCATGGCTCGATGATGGCATTCAGCTTCAGATGTCAGATTATCGGCGAGTTAACGGCGGCCAGAGAGACTTTCCCGGCCCCTCTGTTGGGTTCCCAGCGATGGTCCCGCTGATCCACGGACAGCTCACGCCGGCGAGCCCCCCCCCCCCCCCCCCCCCCCCCCCCCCCCCCGAGGAACTCTGCTGCCTGTCCCTTCACATCATGGACGCTGCGATAAAGGCCTGCCAAACGTGAAAAGTTGTGGGCCAAAAGTTTGGGCTGAAGAAGAGAGGAGAAAAAAAAAAAGAGGGGAAAAATGAGGAAGTTTAAGCTGTGGAGCCCTTCCCCTGAAGGCAAGCTGGCCTGCCATCTGTGCCGACTCTCTAGCCATAGCCACCACCCCTGGAAGATAGAGAGGAGAGAGGCAGCCAGGGATGAAGGGAGGGAGGAAAGGAAGAGCGGGTCTGGGAACAAGACACCCAAGGAGTGGATGCAAATTTCAGGATGCAGTAAAAGAGGAGGAGAGGGGATGAGCCAAATAAATGAAGCTAAACTAAGACTACCTGTCTAAAGGCAACAGCTCCTTAATCCCCCCCCCCCCACCACCACCGAAGACGATGACACAACCTCTCCCCTCGGGTCCACTGAGGCCTCCGGCTTTGACAGGCAGACGTGAGCTTTGCCTGACACTGACTCTGCTTTTTCACCAAAAAGGAGCCCAGTTTTGTAGCCTTTTCTTCTTCTTTTTTTTTTTCTTTACTCCTCTTTCCTGGGAAAATCTGCCAGAGCTTATCCATCGAAGCCAACACATGAACTTTCAATCAGGGATTAGCCGGATTTTCCAATGCGGATCTTCTTTTGTGAATTTGGCCAGCATCGCCTGTGTTGCTGGCATAGCGAACGTAAATAGAATATGATCTCTGGGCCAAGGGATTGCCTCACTTATTTCAAAGAAAGACTTCAAAAAATGGGGCCTCTGTGAGTGTGATGTTCCTCCGGTTCTGAAGAGCATCCTCTACACGAGAGCGCCGCAGGTCCGGGTCCAAGAAGACGTGCACGGGCACATGCTGTCGTGCACCTCGCCCTCCTGGCCAAAGGACCAGACCCACTGAAGAAATCGTGAATGAAAGATCCGGATGGCTCAAGCTAACAAACAGAGATGGCCTTTTTCCTCTCTGCTGGTGAGTGTGACAAACCTCTATCTCCTCCAGCACACCACCCCCCCCACCCCCCCCCCCCTCTATCTTCATCTTCTGGTCCTGCCACCTCATCCACGCCTGTCTCACCATTGTCCCCTGTGCTGACGTCCAGTCTTCGCAGATCTAGATGCTAATCCTAGCTTACCATGCTGGTGGCGGTGATAAGAGACGCCCCGCCGCACAACAGTGGTGTGTGACTCTGGTAGACTCCAGGGTTCTGTCAGACCGCTCCATGTGGCCACGGGCCACCACTGAAGTTGGACCAAGGTCCATCTGAATGAGGGTTTATATTGAGGAACACACATGGGCACAGGCACACGTCGGAAAAACACGGACACAAACGATGAGATGCTGAGCCACACAGCGCTAAACGAAACGCACAATAGCCATTCAAGACGATTTAAACTTCCGCACGGATGCAAGTTTTATCTTAAAAACGGACAAAAGGCAAACGCGCCGCCCAGCAGGGCTTTGTGTTTGTTCTTTAAATGTCAGAGTGAAAATCCTCCCTATCCCGCAACTTTGAAGAAGATAGCTTTAATCGAGCGGCTAGCGCCGCCGCGGCTGTCATTCACCGCTCGGCTTTGCCGCCGCCGCGGCCAAACAAACGTGACAAATGTTGTGTTTTCACAGCGGCGGTGGCAAAGATTCTCCCCAGTCTCACTCCGTTTGGCTCGTTCACCCTCTCGTCTTTCACTCAGGACGACCCGGTCCGCTCAGGACGACCCGGTCCGCTCAGGTGGGTACGGAGCCTTAAAACGGGGGCGAACGCGCCTGGTTAATATAATCAAAGGAGCCTGCGGTGTGTGTGACGCTTCTTATTGTGTTCCTTTGTGCGTGTAAATCAAGAAATATCTCATTTCCATCAGATCAAGTTAAGACAACGTGCACTATCAGAGAGTGAAGCGCTCACAGATGGCTGCTGGGTGTTCCCTAAACTCTTGGCGGTTCGGGTTTTTCTTTTTTTTTTTCCTGTTGTTGTAATTTTTCGGTGTGGAGAAAAAAAACAACACAAAGACGAGCTGATTTTCTTGTGCGGCAACAGTGATGTTTACCTGCGTGTTGTGTGTCTGTTGATATTGCTGCTCTGTCGGTGTGTGTGTGTGTGTGTGTGTGGCCTGTGGGTTCAGTCAGGATGGAATCTGTTGCGTTCCCTTCTCATATGTTCGGTGGAACCAGAACCAACGTTGCTTTAGGATTTAAATCTGCACTAATAATCCAAACTCAAAGGATCGGGTGTGTTACGGAGCTATTTTAATAATGTCCTCATAAGGCTGGTTATGTCTCTCATCTGGTGTGGTGAAATGTTCTGGGAGACCCGATGAGGTAAGAGCACGTAGTTCCCTGACCCGGAACTGCAGGTCTTTGCGATGGAGGAACGACGGCGGGATTTGGAGGATTTTCCATTTTTTCGGCTTTATTTGCAAAGCGCCGCGCGCCTTCCTGAGGAGGACGACTTTGCAAATTACATTTTTGACCACAGAACATTTTAATTTCAGTCATATCAGCAAATAAACAGTTGCACTGAGGACAAGAAAGTATCAGCAAACAAAATGTGAGGGGATGATTGAATGCTAATTCATAGCTAATGTGTACATGTCTAGCATGAAATATCTCCATTACATCTTTCGTCTCCAACTCTGTGTGCGTGCGTGCGTGTGTGTGTGTGTGTGAGAGCGCGTGTGTGTGTGTGTGTGTGAGTGCAGCGCCAGCTCTCGTATTTAATCTCCTAATTTAAATGATCAGCAGCAACTTAAATACAAAGAGTGAGAGAGCGAAATACTAAATGTGTTCATTAAAACGACTGCCTATCACCCATATTTTAGATATGGTGAGATGGCCCCACTTTTTCCAGACAGTAACACATTACGAGCTCTCTCAAATATGATATTGCCTTTAATCTGCCCTTAAATGCTTTCATCAGTGTCTGAATGGGGGAGCGGGGGTGGGGCACGCGTATTCCCAGCTAATGTGGGACTCTCATGTGGGCTGTGAGCACAAGTCACTGGTGTGTATTCCTATACTCTATTCTTTGATCTATTTCTCCCGATGCAGCGTGTCTGTGTGTGTGTGTGGGTGTGTGTGTTGGGGGGTGTTCTCGGTCTCAGTGCTGCGCATCACTACCTTAAAGTCTCCATTAATCAATCTCCCCTCCTTTCATCCTAGGGCCAGTCCCACCCTGCTCTCCGTTTCTGTATGGGCTCGTTCTCCTTCCACAGGAGTGTGTGTCGTTAACATCAACGGGGCAACAGGAAGTGTCGAACTAATAAAGACAACAACCTTGAGGGTTTGATTAAAGGCCTTTGTTCTCTGGTGAAAATGCTCCATTCTCTGGTTAAAACAAAAGCCTGATGCTTCTAATTCAGCTGTCAGCTCCTATTGACGCGTCTGACTGTCGGAGCCAGACGACATTTACATACTTTATATATAGAGCGAAATGAAACGTGCGTATGCCGGCGATAATAATTAGAGAACGTTCCGGAAACACACACACACACACACACACACACACGCTCACAATGCCGCCGTTTGTCCTTCACTCCCAACTGCAGGATCGGTGTGTTTTTGAAGAGCGACTGCAGGCATTTGGCAACGCGTGGCTGTTTTAGCGCGCTGCTAATTTAGCTTTAATTGTAAAAGCAGGACCCCCCCCCCCCCACCCCCACACCCCAGCACCTTCGCCCCTCCAGTCACACGCGCCAAAGATCCTTCTGCTCCTTTCTAATCTTCAACACCAGCTCATCTTTGTGCAGATATTATGCGGCTTTTGACCTTCTAGGCCTGGTCATTAGCTGACATGTGTTGTGTGTGTGTGTGTGTGTGTGTGTGTGTGTGTGTGTGAGAACAAAGGGGAGAGACCAGCATGTTTTCTAAACCCTAAATTTGTTCCCCGCTCGCTGTGTAACACCGTCAAGTCTATCTTGTAATTTACTGCTAGTAATTGGATGATAATGTATGCCCGCCAATAGATGGAGGATCATATTTAGCACCTAGCTGTGTGATCCCCTGATCATACTTTCAATATGATTAAGAATTTTCCGAAAATTCACGTGGGGACGCGGCAACAAATAGGAGCCACAGGAAGGAAGACCCTATTTGTGTTTCATTATCTGTTGCAACATATTTTACAGTCATGGCGAGATATTTAACGTTGTTTTATCATACCCCTGAGATATCTTACACACCGATCTAATTAAAGTTACGATTTTGCCCAGTATCCTATTTAAAAAATCTATATATCCTATATAATTATGAAATGATGCATTATTTAATATATAAACCCCAAAGCTCCTCGCAAGTGGCGATAATTTTAATCAAAGGAAATGAATAGATCCCCCCTCTCTTGGTCCTGTTTAGAGGCTTAATTGGAGGACGGGGTAATTCCTGGTTGTTCTCACTTTTTTTCCTGGGAAAATGGAGGAAAAAAAAAAAGAATTAGTATGAAAGCGAGCATGAAATCTAGTTTTAAATCATTTACGAATCAGGCAACAAAGTGGATGCCATGGTGTCGCTTTTAGGCCCCATTCGTGTGTGTGTGTGTGTGTGTGTGTGTACATTCTAGAGACACGTATGCAGCTCGTGTGCACGTGGGTGTGCACGTGTAACTCAAGCGTGGCTCTGAAAGTGTCCAGATCATCATTTTTTCTAAATATATAGGGGGAACGCATTGTTGTCGGCACCATTGTTGTGAAAGTAGCCCATTAAAATGCCAGCATGTATATTAAAGACCAGCGGCGCCGTTTGATGGACGCGCGTGCGCCCGTGAATACGTGCGCATATTGATTGGGCGAAAGGGGTGAGGAGCAGTTTGACACAATTATTTCTGAAAGGCCCTGGTTATCCCGCGTGATTTGAAAACCATTTTAGAGGCCTGTCACTTCGCCGTCCCTCCGCCAGACCCCCGGTGACTCCTGAAAATAATAATTATGCAAAATGTCCCGGCGATGTTGGACCTGGCAGCAGCCGCGCATCCACGTGCATCTATAGGAGGAGACGCGGCGTCCTGCCTCGGCCTCGCCAGCCATCGAAGGGGCCTGCTTGGAAAGGGATAAACCTCCTCCGGAACCACGCCTGATCATCGGTGCTGTGGCCACGCCCACTCACACCTGACAGGTGAGGGTCGGAAGCTATTGTCAACCAGTCGAGCTCGCCGGCTCATGTTTGCTGGATTAGAGTGGAAAAGTGGAGGCTTTTCTTTAGGTTTTTAAATTTAATCATGATTGGGGGGCGTGGGGGGTCCAGATGTTTGTGTGTGTGTGTGGGGGGGGGGGTCCAGATGTTTGTGTGGATCTCTGCTCGTCGGCTCCACTAACTTGCTTCCTCATTGACAAAGTTCTGAACAGTGATTCAGCAGAAACACGAGGATTTAAGGCATCTTTACACGCATTTCTACGGATTTAATCTTTACGTGAAATTTTACGGATTAAATCTTTACGTGAATTTAGCTACGGCTGGAGTTACTAAAGTAGGAAACTCTTCTGCCGCCTCCACTGGAGACGACTGGGTCCCCCCGGCAGCTGCTGCTGGTTTGGGCTGGTTCATCCTCAGAGGTTCCCAGTTCACCCACTGCTGGGTGAGTTCGGGTCACCAGGATCGCGTGGTGTTTCCAGGGTTTTGATCGCCTGTCACCACGGCAACATGGACACATGTGCAACATGTGCAGCACAGCTACAGCCACTTACTCACTCACTTACTCACTCCCTTACTCACTCACTCACTATTTCCTCACTCACTCCCTCTCTCCTCCCTCCCTCTCTCCTCCCTCCCTCCTCCCCTCCCTCTTTCACCCCTCCTTCTCTCCCTCCCTCCATCTCTCCTCCCTCCCTCTTTCACCCCTCCTTCTCTCCCTCCATCCCTCTCTCCTCCCTCCCTCTCCCTCCCTCCCTCCCTCTCTCCTCCCTCCCTC